>NW_018164668.1:975091-1038264 GCF_001263595.1 Phalaenopsis equestris
GTGGGGTACCTCTTCTAATTTTCTAAGACTAGTCAATAGGAAAGTCCTATGGCTAGACCTAGGCTACTAAAGAAGTTTTCTAGACCTCAACCAAAAGTGAGGTCAACACTATGATAACACCATAATAACAACACTTCAATACCACAAATCATCATAGTACAACCAAATTATCATCTTAATAACACCAGAATACAACGTAGATATCACCATAATAACGCTGAATCAACAATATTAAAACAAAAAAAATAAGTCCATAATAACACCAAAATATTTCCTTAAGGTTACAACATAAATACCATAATAACACCAAATCAACGACATATACCAAAATATGTCCATAAGAACACCAAAATATCACGGATACAACATAGACATCATCATAATTACACCGAATCAACAACCTAATAACACCAAAATATGTCCATAATAACACCAAAATATGTGAAGACAAATTAGAACCCAAATAACACAAAAATATATCCAGAATATAACTTAGATATCACCATAATAACATTGGATCAACTATAGAATAACATTAAAATGTCCATAATAACACAAAAATATGATGATACAACATGGATATCATGATAACACAATAATAGTAAAGGCATACTAACACCAAAATAATCCATAATAACACCAAAATATGTCCTGAATACAATGTAGATATCATCATAATAAAATCGAATCAACATCCTAATAACACCAAAATATGTCCATACTAACCAAAACATGTGAAGTCAAATAGAATCTAAATAACACCAAAATATATCTAGAATACAATTTAGATATCACTATAATAACACCAATTTAACAACACAATAACAGTAAAATATGTCCATGATAATACCAAAGTATGTTCTTAAGGATACAACATAGATATCATAATAACACTAAATCAGCAACAGACCAACGCCAAAATATGTCTAGAATACAACGTAGATATCATTATAATAACACTGAATCGATGACCTAATAACACTAAAATATTTCCAGGATACAACATAAATATCATCATAATAACATTGAATAAACAATAAAATAACACCAAAATGTCCATAATAACGCCAAAACCCGCTTCGGAAGGACTTTTGAATTTACGTATATATATATATATATATATATCATAATAAGACGAAATCAATGACAAACTAACACCAAACTATGTCCATAATAATACCAAAATATGTTTAGGATACAATGTATATATCATCATAATAACATCAAAATATGTCATAATAAAACCAAAATATATTCAGGATAAAATATAAATATCACCATAATAACATCAAATCAACAGCATAATAACACCAAAATAACTTTATAAAAACAAAAAAAATGTGTCCAGACAAATTAGCACCCCAACAACCTCAAAATATGTCTAGGATACAACGTATATATGTCCATAATAACACCAAATTAACAACAAAATATGTCTGAAAAAATTAGTTATTACACCAAAACATGTCTAGGACACAACATACATATCACCATAATAACACCGAATCAATAACAAAATAAAGCAATGTTACCACCAAATGATTATTATATTCAAATTAAATGAAAGAACACCTAATCAACAACAAAATTCCACCAAGTTACATTTATAATAACACAATTGCCACAAGATCACCAAAGTTGAACTAAATTATCATCGTAATAAAGCCTCAACTAGATTGCAACTGAGATGCCCCATAATAACACCAAATTAACACCTATACATAGTCAAATTACCATAAAAAACATATATGAAAACACCAATTCAACATCAAAATTGCACCATATTACCACCATATTAACAAAAAATCAACACCAAAATAACATAATATAAACCCTAATAAATATGCATAATAACATCCACTATACACCATTAAATAATCAAAATATCACAAGAATACCCAATTAAACATCAAATTAATAACACAATAACACCATATTAACATTCCAATAACACAAACTTAGCGCATAAAACTAAAAAAATTTCCTCCAGAATGTCACAACATTACCCCAATAAAACCATTTCACTTTTGAATAACACCAAATGTGGTGTTTTTGTTGTGTTATTAGTGTGGTTGTGATGATGGGTTAATAATGTGGTTATATAATGATGTTATTAATGCAATATTATAGAATTATTGTGATATAAATATAATTGTATTGTGGTGTTATTAATGTAATAATATGATGTTATTGTCATACAAATGTGGTTGTATTGTGGTGTTATTAGTGTGGTCATATTATGACGTTAATAGTGTGATTGTATGATGTTGTTATTAGTGTAGTATTATGATGTTATTGTGATACAAATGTGGTGTTATTGGTCTGGTTGTAATGTGGTATTAATAATGTGGTTGTATAGTGGTGTTATTAGTGCAACATTATGGTGTTATTGTGATGTAAATGTGGTTATATTGTGAAGTTATTAGTGTTATTGTTATATAAATATGGTTGTATAGAGGTGTTATTAGTGCAGTGTTATAGTTTTATTGTGCCATAAATGTGGTTGTACTATGGTGTCAATAGTGTGGATGTATGATGGTGTTGTTAGTGTGGCGTTATGATGTTATTGTGGTGTTGTTAGTGTTTTGGTATGATGTTATTGTCATACAAATGTGGTTCTATAGTGGCGTTCTTAATGCATTATTATAGTGTTATTCTAATACAAAAGTGACTCTATTGTAGTGTTATTAATGTAATAATACAGTATTATTGTCATATAAATGTGGTTGTATGGTGAAGTTATTAGTGTGGTCGTATTGTGGTGTTAATAGTGTGGTTGTATGGTGGTGTTATTAGTATAGTATTATAGTGTTATTGTTATACTCAATCATGTATAGTGGTGTTATTGGCTTGGTCGTATTGTGACGTTATTATTGCAGTATTATGGTGTTATTGTGATACAACTGTGGTTATATTGTGGTGTTATTAACATGTTATTATGGTAGTATTATGACAGTTTAATAGTACCACTCTACTGCACTCGTGATAAATCCTAAAATCATTATATTGTGGTGATAAGATGAAATACTTTCTCTTCTAATACCAAATCACTATTCCATATGGTTAATTTAGCTATCAAGCTTGTCATTTAACAAAGCAAGTAAAATTTATATGAAATAATGCTTATCTTGGTTACATAAATTTATGAATGCAAGTACAACCACACAGCCAAAATTTTACCTGGATGCTTTTTGTCTACTCCCACACTTTCTGTTATTCCTGATTTTTTTCATTCTTCTATATTAACTTGTTTGAAAACATAAAAAAAAAATACATGAGTTCTGACCCCAAAAACTAAATTTTTAGGTAACACTTATTTTAAAAAACCTAAATATCACAAAAGTTATCACCAATGGTGAGAGAGAGAGACTGCGAATGCTTCTCGTCCGACGACAGATAATGCGAGGGATTTCAAACGAACCAAATCCTAGCTACCAAAATCATGGGTAAAAATCACTTTATGAAACACTACCTAATGATGATGGAAGAAATTAGAGATTCAAGATACTTGAAAAATTCGGGCCGGGTCACATCACAACATATACATATACACGTTTTGGAAATTCGAACTCGTGTTGCAACATTTACTCCCATCCTACACTCAATGCAACTCTCTTTTCGTTTCATCGACAATCAGTAAAAATGCTTGAAAAGGTATGGCGATGAACGGAAGCTGATAGAAGTAGAGGGAGAGTTTCGAGCTAAGGGCAAAAATGGCTTTTCGGTTGTGCCATCGCCCTCTTCGGCTCTCCTTCGGCTCTCACAACGGCAGGGGGAAGACGCAAACTCTCCGTCACTTTCGATGCTCATCCGTCAACCAGACAACCGAACCCCTCGACGCTCGCAAGGCAATTTCCTCAACTTAATCTGATTTAGCTTCGCATTAGCAGAGTGCAGTCAAAACTATTCCATCTCCTAGTTCTGGATTGGCGATTTCTAGATAATAGGTTTTGTTTGTGAATTTGATTGTTTGCTGGATGGATGGTTTAATGTATGCTGCATGCTGGATTAATATTCATGGCGATAGAGGGATGTATCGTCTTGAGTGAAATTCTTTGGCACATACGGTTAACAATAGCTCACATGAGAGGTGTGTTTTTTCATGGTAAATTGGAGAAACGGAAAGACCAAGGGCCGGAAGTAATTGAAATGATTTAGCTGCGGGTCTTCTGTACGAAGTATGTCCTTTTCTTAGCTACAGTGAGCATTAGTGCATTTTATTAGACATGAATTATGGAAATGGTTCTACTAGGCCTGCATGTTAGGTGTTGTTAGCATAGTATGTCAAGGGACGATCAATGTTTTGTTGAATTGTTCCTCTCATAAGATGGGAGATTAACAAACAAGATGTCTAATGTCGAATGTTAGTACTTGGTATACTAGGAGGCGAAGATCAGTGGAAATATTAGGGTTGGGTAATGTTGAGCGGCCTCTCTCCATCCTTCATATAGGAGGGGATACCGAATGATTTGGATGGCTAGCTGCAAACATCCGACATTGGCCAACTTTACCCGACTTTGGAGATGGCGGCATTGAGTGTTGGGCGCTGATAATCAGAGCTTTAGAATTCTCCGAGTTTGGCAATTTTATCAACCAAAGTTTTCTCTGAGTTCTCTCTTGATTATACGGAAATATGATCTATGTATACATTTCTGGATTGGTATGATTTTCATTTGAACCAAATAATAAGGCACTTATCTGACAGTCTGATTTGATTTTTTGATCATTCAATATTTTTTAGGCAATTTAGCATTTTAGTGATATCAAAATTAAGATGCCTTCTGTTTGTTTGTGTTGTCAAGATGCACATTTCTAATATAAGCATCCAAAATTCAAAGCTCCTGTATTTCTCAATTGACTTGTAAAGTTTTTAAGTAAACACCTCATGTTTGCTTCATGTCCATTTGGAATCGGATTAAGGTGTTCTTGATAGTGCTGTTTCATTTCATCAAGATGTTGATTTTGAATATAAGTAAGTTGAAATTGTTATTTCAGTTAATTTTAAAGTAAATTATTGAAGTTGATGATTTGAATATTTGGGCACTTTGAAATATGAAAGTTTCCGTAAATATTCATGTTTAATTGAATAAACTTTTTTTGTTACACATTAATGTTTATCTAATTCTTTTTACTATTCTGTATGATTTTGTTATTTGAATTGTGTTCCATTTGGCACTGTTTGCAGTCAAGCTTTGAGATCGTGACCTCAATTTGTAACTCACACCCAATCTTTTGTCTTTTTTTTCTTCTTAATGTTATTGGAGTTATGAATTATACTCGAAGAATAAGCTAGAACATAACATCATTTACTTATTTTGATTTTATAGGATGTAGGTGGGAGGTACGATGAAAAATGATATAACAAATGGAATTGACAGTGGAACGGGGAGGACGAGAAATCCTGTGCCAGATGCATCAAAACCTAGGAAAATTCACAGATATCTCGATTGTGCATTGTCTTTCCGTATTACAGAAATATTACACTGTCAGAAAAATGAGGAATATACTTGGCCCTATGATTGTAGTTGGTTTATTCTTGGATATTGAGGCAGTGAAGAAGGTGGTAACAATTTGTTCTAGCACTACCTTAGAGAATTTAGAATACGCAAGGCTGATATTGAGACAGGTTCCTAATCTCGATACTTTCACATATAATTCTGTAATTAGAGGATGCTTGCAAAGTAAAATCCCATCTAGAGCCTTAAGTTTGTACTATTGGATGCTATTGAATGGTGTCTTCCCAGACAAGTTTACATTTCCTTTTGTTCTTAAGGCTTGTGCTGGCACCAATGCCATCGCAGATGGAGAAAAGGTTCATTGCAGAATTTTCAAGAGTCCACTAAGCTTGGACCTATTTGTGCAAGCCTCCATTCTTGCTATGTATTCCAAGTGTGGTGAGGTAGAAATGGCACGCCTTACTTTTGATTTCATGCCCCATAAAAGTTTGGTGAGCTGGAATACTATGATTGATGCCTATGTTAAACATGGATATATGGATTCCGCTCTTGAACTATTTAATCTAATGCCAGAACGTGATGTTTTCTCTTGGAATGTTATGATTGATGGGCATGCAAAGCACGGGCAGATAGAAATTGCTAGGTACTTTTTCAATGCGATGTTTGAGAGAGATGGTGTTACTTGGAATATTATGATTGATGGTTATGCCAAATGTGGAAATGTGAAATTTGCTAGAGAGTTTTTTGATATAGCACCATTCAAGGACATAGTTACTTGGGGTATCATGATAAACGGATATGTGATGAGTGATCATATTGGTGTGGCTCATAGTTTGTTTGAAAAAACACCCTATAAAAGTCTAGTTACGTGGAATAGTTTGATCTGTGGTTATGCCAAGTGCGGTGATATGATAGCAGCACAAAAAATGTTTGAATTGATGCCATTCCGGAATCAAAAATCATGGAATATTATGCTTGATGCTTATGTCAAGTGTGGAAAGATAAAACATGCAAATCAAACATTTTGTGCAATGCCCAATAAGGATGTTGTATCGTGGAATATTTTAATCGACGGACATTCTAAACTCGGAGATATGGAAATAGCAAGAGAGCTTTTTGATACTATGCCATATAAGGATGTTGTCTCATGGAATGCAATTCTTGGTGGATACAAACAAAATGGGCATCCGAAGAAGATGTTTGAACTTTTTGTTAAGATGCAAGTTCTGAAAGAAACACCTGATTGTTCTACTTTAGCCATTCTTCTTTCTGGTATTGCTGATTTGGGCCTTTTTTTTCATGGTAGACAGGTCCATGCTTATGTATGTAGGAAATACTATTCATTAGATAGTACTATTGGAGTTGCGCTTATAGACATGTACTCCAAATGTGGATTTGCTGGAAACTCTATGAGGGTTTTTGATATGATAACCTCAAAAAATTTGGATCACTGGAATGCTCTGCTCTCCGGACTTGCTTCGCTCGGCTGCTGTAACTTGGTTGTTACTATGTTTGCACATATGTGTCTTTCGATTGTTAGACCGGATGATGTTACATTTGTATCCATTTTAAAAGCCTGTAGCCATTCAGGCCTGGTATCAGATGGCTTTGAATATTTTATAATGATGAGGGAAAGTTATGGAATAACTCCAAACGTCCATCATTACGGATGCATGGTTGATCTTCTGAGTCGTTCGGGGCGTTTAGAGGAGGCTGTTGAGTTAGTAAGAAACATGCCGGTGAAGGCCAATGATGTTGTTTGGAGGGCCCTTCTCGGTGCTTCGAGGACCCATGGAAACATTGAGGTGGCTAAACTTGCGGCGAGGCACCTCATTGAGCTTGTACCGAACGATAGCAGCGCTTATGTACTCTTAGCTAACATATATGGAGATAAAGGTCGATTTGGAAGTGTGCAAAACGTGTGGAGGATCATGAAAGAGAATGAGGTTTTAAAGAACACGGCTTGTAGTTACATTGAATTGCAATGCGAGCTTCATCAGTTTACTGCAGGAGATGCTTCACATCCTCATGTCCTGGAGACTCTTCTTGTACTGAATGGAATGATTGAAGGGCTATCACTCTATTGGTTGGAAATAAACTATGAATTGATGGAATGTAATTAGAAGGGTGATTTTTCTCCCTTGAAAAGCTTTTTTGTGGTTTGTAGCCGTACAAGGGAATTTCCTGGTTAAGGCTTGATTTTTGTGCAGTAAACAGTGAATTATGTTTATTATTATTTTTTGCCATTCAGCTTATCATGCCCACGTTAATGCATCTTTGGAGATCATAATTATTGGGGAAGGGAAATTGTGACCATAATAGTTTAAAATTGAAATTAATTTTGCTATTTTCTATGTAACTTGCCCTTAACGCATTACTTTCTTAAGGAAATTTAGTTCAATATTTGAAGTAGACAGGGCAAAGTCTGATCTTGCATAGTTTAGTGAAATGAACACTAGATTAGAATAGATCTGAAAATGATGTAAAATCATGATTGACCTGTTTGTTATGTTACTTCTTTCATGCATATATGTGATATGATATGCTTAGGCATCAAGCTAAGACTTGAATTCATTTCGCACTATTAGTATCACAAAAATATTTAATCATATTCTTACTTTGTTAGCACCCACAAGGAATTATTATATGCATCATGTCACTAATTATGATATAATTTGTTAACTTTAATTTTAGCCAATGAGAAAGTTTCACAAAGCTTTTCATAAAAATTGAACATATGTGAGTGGAGTTAAATAAATCGTTCAAGAACACTATAAACTTTTGATTTGTTTTATATAAAGCCACAAATATATCTTTTAGTGGTTTTTTTTAGTCTTGATTGCCATTTTTTGTTGTGTTGTTTTGTGTGTATTTTTTCATTGTTTGTGGCAAGTGAGCACTGAGCTCTATCTTATCCGGCCCTAAAATTTTTAGAATTCATAACTTAATACCACTAAACTCTAATTAATGTTGCATTTGAAATTGTCTTTACTAAAATAATACTTTTATATTAATTTTGGTGCATTGGGATTTGCAAAATTGCTTTTTTGTTCTTTTCATGATGTGAAAACTATATTTCAATTGTTATAGATAATTACAATTGTCGCGAAGATGAATATGTGGGAAAAAGTAAGATAAATTAAAAAATGCATGTTAAAGGAATGATTGGAGTGACATTTATTGAACTTAAGGTAAACAGAAGTACATTTAGGCTTTTGAAACATTGACAATGAAAGGTTGTAAATATAGGAATTAAAGAAGTAAATAAATTATTGTTAGAAGATTATGATTGAGAAGATAGAGATCTACAATAATGGTGATAATAATTGTTCAAAATGATTTATGATTAAGAAGTTTAACATTTCAAGCAACATTTAGTTATAACTTACAATTAGGATTCGTAAAGCCATTATGGTGGTGATGATGATGTTAATGATGATTTTAACTATTTAGTAAAATTAAGATTAAGATATTCTATTTAAATTGTAAGCCCATATTAGTATTTTTTTTTTCAACGAACAATTTCCTAGCAGTTTTATACCATATGGACACAACCCTTGCAACACTTTAGAAAACAATCGTTACATGACATTACCAAATGCTATTTTTTTTACTCGGTAGCAACTCGAGACTATACAACATGATGCATCACAGTACAATAGAAAATAGGTGTATTTACATACATACCACCCTATTCCTACAAATTTACATATGTAACACCTAAACTTTGCTTTTTACATTTGTAACATCCAAATATTTTATATCACATAAAAAATACCACTATTTAAACTTTTAAAAGTTGAAATACACCTTTTCATTCATATGTTGGGTGGTATAAATATAAAAATTAAAGTTTGGGTGTTAGATAAGTAAAGATATAAGAATTGGGTGGTATGCATGTAAACCTTCATAGAAGATAACAATGCTAAATGGAGCCTTAGACAATTATGGTTGCGAGAAAAGGCTTTTACAAAAGGGATTGTAACTGATCTTTAGTTAATGATCATACGCGTTATTATAAAGCAAATAATTATTTTTCTAAAACTGGTTTCTTTTTATCTAAAAATGGAATAATGATATTATTGCTTTGATACACCATCATCAGATAACATCGATAGAAAGGCTTGCCTATAATACATATTGAAGATTATCATGCTTAATAAAACTAGGAATGATAAGTCTGATACACCAAAAATGCATGATTAAGGTCCATATAGAGCAGGAGGTAGAAATTCAACCCTAAATAGTTGAATTTAAGATGCTTTGTGGCTGATTTTTGTTAAGGTTTCGAGCAATAAATTTCATTAACCATTAATATGTAATTAGTTTTAGAATACGTTGTATGTTTACCCTTGAACGGCACTATATAATGATCCCTTCCTTTTTTTCTTTTTATTTATCTTGTCATATACATATGACGGAGCCTAAAGTCAAAATAACAAAAGCATTGTTGTTATACAATATTCAAATTTTCCATGAGGGATTTTGCCTTCTAAACATTTTGAAATCCTCTCAAGTGCCTTTTATGGAATGTTTTTTTTAATATTATTTTCTTTTTGGAAAAAAATTACTTAAATTTCATTTGTATTTATCAGGAAATACTTTGAAAAAGATTGTTTAAGATAATAAATAGAAATGTTCTAAAATCTACATTTGATGGTGTTGATGCATTGAGTTGTTATCACAATGCCACAAGTCAAGGCATAATTTCATGTTAATCTCAATTGTAGGCCAAAAATGCTCCTAATTACAGTTTTTCTTATAATTTTTTTTACAAGAATCATTACTTCATTAGCTCCTTTTGATAAATTCCAATTATATTCAACTTTGTATTTGCAGCTTGTGTTGGAAGTTAAAGATAAGCTTGAGAAAGAACATCCAAGTTTGCTGGTCGGAAAAAATGGAAGAGATGATGAAGAAATGATTCTTTGGTTTTTGAAGGATAGAAAATTTGTCGTTGAAGATGCTCTTACAAAACTAACGAAAGCTATCGTATCCTACAAATAATTTGTTCTATGACCTTTTTGGTTAATATTTTGTTTTATGTGAAAAAAAAAAAGATAATTTATAGCCGCATTTTCCTATGTTATGGTTTGGTTTAAGGATTTTATGTTTCTCAAATAAATGAACCAAGTATTCTTAACGTGTTCTACTTATAGAATGATATTAGCGTTTTTACATTTTTCTTATTGCAAAATGCATATTAATGAGTTATTGTTAAGCAAAATAGGTTAGTCCCAAAACATGTGATTTTACTGGTTCTTATTGCCTATTTTATTTATTTCTTTCGTCTACTTTTGATTTTAAAAAGAAGGTAGACAAATTCGCATTGTTCAATTTGATAGGCTTGTACAATGGTTAGATTATCTTTAGAGGCATTTACATTGCTACCGCACTATTCTTATGTATTTTCATATCTAACACCTAAACATTGATATTTATGTGCACGCCACTCAAATCTTTAACATCACATCAAAAATACCACAATGACTACCTTTTTAAAAGGGAAATATACGTTTTCATGCATAGGTTTATGACACCAAAGTTTTATAAGTGGAAATATCAAACTTTTAGTGTTAGATATGTAAATAATTGAGAACTGTGGCATATATGTGTAAATTTCCCTTATCTTTATTGCGACCTAGAAATCATGAGTTTGAACATGGTTAATCTTTAAGGCTTCTATTTTAAGAATGATGTTTTTTTAAATCATTTTTTGTTGATCTTTTTTCATTCTTTGAAATTGAAGAATGATGTGCCCCCTTTTTCCATATTATGGCTTTGATTTAAGGCATTTATATACATACCACCCAAATTTTATGTTTTACTTATCTAACACCTAAACTTTACTTTTTACATTTATACCAGTCCGCTCTTTCATATCACTTCAAAAATATCATTGTTTTAATATTTTAAAAGTGAATTACACCTTTTCATGTATTAGAGAAGGTGACATATATGTAAAAATTGAAGTAGGTGTTAGATATGCATATCCTAAGAATTGGGTGGTATGCTTGTAAATTTTACGAAAAAAAAATTAGCTAAGAAAGCTGTTCGCTCATAAAGCAACTAAGAGATGAAGTATTCAGGAAATGATTGGAGAGAGTGATGCTGAAAAATAGTGGCCGAGCGTACAATCCTAAAGAGGTATGAGAAGCTGAAAGTCGAATTATTGAATGAAACCGTACATGCATAAGTTGCTTAACGTGAACATGTGAGTGTATTAGGCAATAGAAAATCTGGGTAGGGATTAATTTTTAGAGTCTTACCCCTACATGGAAAAGAAGCCTTAACAGGGAGCTATGGTGACGAAAAAAATAGGAATAATTAACCACAATGAGAGGGAACCAAGAGACCATAATAGGAGAGGACCCTAAGTTCAGCAGTTAAGAGAGAAGAGAGAGACCAGGAGAGAAACTTTAATTCCAATTCATTCATTAATAACTACATCATTTCCTGAATAGTGCATCTCTTGTTTGCTTTAAGGTTCTTTTTTTAAGTTAATTGAACGGATAACTTACTTCTTTTAAGTTTAGTCATTTAATAGTTGGAGTTGTTTGGGATTACTTTTGATTTTTTCTTTTGATTTTATTTTGTTTATGCTTTTCTTCGAAATAAATTATGTGGTATGTTAGAAAATGTTTAGCTGTTTTTAAAAACACTTGAAACAACTTTTAATGCTTAGTATTTTAAAAAAAAGCTAATTTATATTTTTAAAATAAAAAAAATAAAAAAAATTAAAATATACAAAAAATACTCTAAACAAATACGTTCTTAAAATAAAAGTAAAGTAAAAGGTGATTCCGAACAAGCCCTTAAAATAGAGGCTTCGTTGTCCATTGTTGTGCGGCCGGTCATTTGTTTATCATGTTCGATCCACATTTACCCTATCTCGGCCCTTAATACCTCCGTTTTCACACTGTAACTCCCCGTTTGCTTTTTGCACTTTGGTTATTGTTATTACTGGGACATCCTCATAGCATCGTTCGCTTCGCTCGCTTGCCCACTTTTCATCTCTCTTATCTTGATCCCTCTGCCCTAATTTCTCGAGCAGCTCCTATGTGCAAAGCTGAGGTATCCAATGGGCGGTTCCTTCTATCTTCATTCTTCAATCTTTGTTCTCTCTGCATAAAAGGGAGGTACCTTCAATTGATCTCTTTGTCCTGATTTATGTAGGTTTGTTATTTGCCTATTGTGTGATTGCATAGAGAATATCAAGGAGTTTCACATTTATGCTTTTGTCATCGTTTCTATCAGTGTGTATTTATCCAAATTTTTAGTTTTCTATGGAAATTTTAATATCTCTGCCCAAATATTTTGGAGTCTTTTTGGTGGGTTTTTGATATCTTTGCGTAAAAGAGTTTCAAGTATTATGTGGGGATTTAATTTTTTCTACCTTGCGTCGTTAGAGATTTCGATCTCTTTGCCCTTATTTTTTGAATCTAATCTCTGTGGGGATTTGATTTTTCCTAAGATGTGTATTTAATTGTTGAGTATAACACTGGTAAAATTTGCATACGATGTGTATTTAATTGTTGAGTCACTGGTAAAATTTGCATACCTAGCACACAATTTAGACAGGTTTAGGAAATTTACATACCCTAACTCATGATTCTATAAAGTTTAGGGAAATTTAAATGCCTAGCACACTATTCTTATGTGTTTACATCATGTGTACTTACACATGAATATAGCAGCTGCATGCGTAAATATGGAAGTTTGAGAAGAATAATAGCTTTATTTGTGCATATTTATCTGATGAGTATAGCACTTTGCTGCTTATGTGGTAATAATGTTTATTTTGATGTGGTATTAAAGATTTGATTGGTATGTGTATAGATATGAAAGTTTAGGTGTGAGATGAAAATTCATTAGAATTGTGTGCTATGTATGTTAATGGAGCTTGTTGGATGAATTGACAATGTGGTGTTAGTGTATGGTTATTGGATGAAAGTTTAGCTTTGCTTTGTTTTTATGTGACAATGTTGGAAGAATAAATGAATGAATTTTAGTGCTTGTTCTTGGGTTGGTATGCCAGAGGCAGCGTAGGCATGATTGAGAGCTGAACCAGACCGGTCAGCATTGTTTATGGATTGGTCTAGCAGAGAGGCTGGACCAGCTAGTGCTTCTTATGGCCTGGGGGGTTGTGACCCCCTATCTCCCCTCCTATTTACCTACTACTATAAATATGTCATGTTATGTTCATTAGGTTTTAGTTTTTGTGAGTTTTGGTGTGTGATATTTGTTGTGATAGCCGATGTTTCATTTTCTTTTTCCAGGGTTGTATCCGACGGCAAGAAGGTGCTTCTGTTATAACTTGTTCGAGGTGGTGTTTATCATCCCTTTCCCTGACGCGAGTCTCATATGGGAGCCAGTCAGCCAGTCCCTTGTAGGGGGGCTCCACTACCCCCTTATTCCTCTTCGTTCCTTTCCTTTTCTCCTATCTCCTTCTTGCCTTTTTCTCCTCTCATGCCTTTCCTCCCTTCCTAGACCTTTCCTAATTCCAAAACCTTCCTAAAATAAGAGAATTGATTTTTATTCCTTCTCCTAATTTAAATCCTTTCCTAGAAGTCTAAAATCTGATTTAATTTTCTTTCATTAAATCTGAAATCTGATTTTATTTCTTTCCCCATTTTAAAAGTTTTGCCTAAATTCTAAAATCTGATATTATTTCTTTCCTATTTTAAAGTTTCCTAAAATAGAGTCAACTTCTTTTATAAAGAGGAGTTATTGCGTCTAGCGTAAGAGTCTTGTTTTTGGTATCTGAATTCAGGCTTTATCTTAGAGTTTTTTTTTCCTCGAGTGTTGTATCCAATGTCGAGGAAGTGCTCCGCCCATCCCTCGTCTGAGGTGGCCATTGTCTCCAAGAGTTTGAGTGGTGCTCCAGGTATATCTTGGCCTCGCCGAGATATTTATGTGTTCGTCCGTCTTCCTTGCAACCTTGCAGGCCGCTGTCCAGCCCCCTCCTGCATCTAGCAGGCTGCTGTCCTCTACTTTTTTGCTGCTACCAGCCAACCTCCCAACCCTACAACAATCCGCTGTCATTCCTGCCCTCTGCCCAACAATCACCAGTTGCTTCCTAGCCTGCCAAATCACCTTCAACTCCTCCCTACACCTTTGCAAATGGCTGTCCAGCCCCCTTCTGCAGCCATCAGGCCGCTATCCTCTATTTTCCTGTCGTCCCAACTGCTGTCCGGCTACACCCAGCTATTGGCACACCTTCCCGATTTTCTATCCCACCTTCCAATCAATCTCCACCACCCTTGGGATACACTCTCGAGGTGTCCGTTTTTTTGTTTCGTATTTTGGTGATGTTATTTCCAGTTTGTGTGTGTTGTAACCCTCTTTTCTATTAATAAATGTTACTTTTGTGCTTTGGGCTTTCTCCTCTGATATCTTTCTCTGCTTGTTTTCGCTGTTCTGGCAACCGTCCGGTTGCCAGTTCCCACTCCTACCTGCTCCCAGTCAGGCATTCTAGCACCCCTTTCCTCCCCGCCTTACTGTTACAATGTTCCCTCCCCATCCCATGTCCTTGTCTATCCCCCTACATCTCACGCTACCACTAAATGCATTTACTGCCGCTGTTCTCCCTTCCAGGCCGCCTCCACCATCCACGAACAGTCCACCTCCATCTGCCCTTCTTCCACCTGTCAAGCCCCTTCCCGTGTCTTGCCCTCCTTCTAACAACCAACCCCTCCATGCCCCTAACCTGTTGCCTTAGCCCATTATGCCCTAATTCTGGCCGCAGTAACACGATGTCTCTCCTACATATGTCGTTGTAGCTCCCTCAAGTACAACCAATTGCTGTTGCCGGTCCAAATCAGCCCTCCCACTTGCTGTCCAGTTGTCAACCACCACTCACGTCCTCGCACTAGGGTGTGTGTTTCTTTTTCATTTATTTCCCGTTTTGACGAGTCTTTGTTGCAGCTTTTTGAATTTCAACAATAATATTTTCGTTTTATATTGTGATTTTGGTTAACTTCGGTATCATTTGATATCAGAGTTGGCCCAACTTTAGTCCTATCCTACGGTTTCCTAACATCTACCCCCTAAGCCACCACCAAAATTTTTTTTTCCTATTCCCAAACCTTAGTCATATTTTGAGTCAACCCTAATTCCTTTTTGCTAATTTTCAAAATCATCAATTCTAAATAGATTTTTTGCACCTGCAATCAACCTGATACGTTTTCTTTCACCTCTAAAAAAGAAAAAAATCTTCCAATTCCTTAACTCAAATCATGCCACCAAGGTGATACATGACCGAGCTTACCTGGGAAGAGATACGGCGAGAGATTTGTCGCTTTCAAGTTTCAACAGACGCTTGCAAAGATGGATGAGATGACCTAAGGGCTAAGGAAAGGTACCCTCGGCCGAGATTTGGAAAGTCGAATGAGAGAGAGGAGAAGGATCTGAATCCCTTTCATAGGGAGAATTTCGGCGATGAAAAAGACTGACCACGACGTTTTGAAATTCAATATTAGAGGAGGCCTTGAGACGGGTATCTGAATCCCTTCCATAGGGAGAATTTCAGAGATGATGTGTCATTTTGAGAGCACAGAAAATTTGACATCAAAGTGGCTCTACTACAGTTTGATGGAGGTATGGATTTAGAAGACTATTGATCAGCTGCAATCTGTTGAATGCATCTTCAAAAATAAAGATGTGTCAGAGGATAAGAGGGTCAAATTAAGTGCTATAAAGTTGATGATAAGTGTCTCTTTGTGGTGGGTGAACTTACAGAGACAGAGAAAAAAAAATACAACGATAAGATTATCAGGGGAGGGAAGATCAAGAAAACAATGCGGAGGAAATGCCGCATACCCTATTACCACCATGATATGTTTCTGAGATTGCACCATCTCCAATAGAGGGGGATCTGTTAGTAGAGGAATTCATAGAGCAGTTTGATTAGCTGTAGATGAGATGTGATTTGGTCTTACCAAATGAGCATATCATAGCTCGTTATCTGGGGCTTGAAACCCGCTATTAGCAACATGGTGCAGCTGCAACCTTATTCATCACTCGAGATGTCTAGTTTTTAGCATGAAATTGGAGAGACAACAAGAGTAGAGCAAACAACCACCACCAGTTAAGCAACCACCCTCAGTCTGAGACACCAACACGAGCACACCTCAGGGAGCTAAGAAAGTTGGTTTGGATAAGGATAGAGCTTCCCTCAGTGAGAATAAATCTAAGAAGACTAGCACGTTTGCTACAACCCCTGCTAAAAAATATTTCAAATGCCACAGATTTGGACATATTGCCTCTAGCTGCCCGGCGAGCCAAGTCATGTCTTTTACCGAACAGGGCGTTGTGGATGAGATTAGTAATGAGGAGAAAGTTGAGGAACAGGGTGAGGTGTACCATTTTCCACCAGATGAAGGAGAAGCACTTGCGGTTCAATGGATTCTTCAGGATGAGGAAACAGTGGCTTTGCCACAATATCTTCTACACCCGCAACATGGTGGATGGAAGGACATGCAGTCTCATCATCATTAGGGAGAGTAGTAAGATTGTTGATTCTATGCAGATGGTAGAAAATTTGGGTCTCAAGACTTGAAGACACTACCAACTATATTCTGTGACATGGCTGAATGAGACATAATCAACATTGAACATAGGTGTTTAATAGAGTTTTTGATCGGTGGCCAACTGCAGGATCAAGTATGGTGTGACGTGATCACCATGGATGCCTGCTTTTTTTTTTGTTGTGGCGGCCAATGTAATTAGACCGGAGGACTCGGCACGATGGATTCAAAAACATCTATTCTTTCACCAAAGATAAGAAACACATAGTCCTCCCTTCGATCAAGCACGAGATCACAGGCGTCCTCTCCAACAACGCATCTTCAGTGGGACTAGTTATGGTGATGATAGCGGACGACTAGAGTAAAATACAATATCCAGACACAGGACAATCATGACAGAGAGCATTTCAGGATCTCACGGTAGATATCTAACCACTATGGCCAACATCGCTTAAAGAGATTCGGGTTATTCACTTCAGATCAGATTGAATTAATTGTGGTTTACTTTGAGAAGATTCAATACTATATGCATGACGTGCAATCTCAAAAAATTGGAATGAGATGGATGTTTTTTCGTCAGTGGGGAAAACTCGGGTGATTTGGGGATGACACAGTCGTCAGTGGGAGCCAGGTGATACTAGAGCTGCAGTAGAAGATCCTTCAATTCCAGGAGATTACAACAACTAGTCACCATCAGCGTACCGACAAAAGCTTCCCCAACCATAAGAGACCGATGTGGGTGTGATTGAGAGCTGAACTGAACCTGTTCAGCACTTTTTGTGGATCGGTATAACAAGGAGGCTGGATCAACTAGGGCTTCCTGGGCATGGGTGCTATCACTAAGCTCCCCTCCTATTTATCTACTACTATATATGACATTCCCTTTTCCTGCTTATTGTCGTTGCTCCGGCAACCCTCCGGTTGTTGGTTTCCACCCCTACTTGCTCCCAGTCACACATTCTAACACCCCTTTCCTCTTTGCCTTACCTACAGCGTTCCCTCCCCATCGGGTGTCCCTGCCTGCCCCACTACAACTCACGCTACCGCTAAATACTTTAACCTGCCGCTATTCTCCTTTCCAGGCCGCCTACAGCTGTTCACGAACAGTCTACCTCCATCTGCCCTTCCCGTTTTCTTCCCTTGCACCTGGCAAGGCTTGTGCCCCTTCCCGTGTTAGGCCCTCCTTCCAACATCCAACCCCTCCACGCCCCCAGCCTGCTGCCTTATCCCATTATGCCCTAATCCCTGTTGCAGTAACATCAGGTCTCTTCTCCATCTGCTGCCGTATCTCCCTCCAGTACAACCAGCTACTGTCGCCAGCCCAAACCAGCCCTCCCACCTACTGGTCAGTCAGCCACAGCCCCCGTCCTTCTCCTACGGTGGATTTGTGTTTGTTTGTCGTTTATTTTCTGTTTTGAAGTGTCTTTGTTGTAATCTTTTGAATTTCAACAATAATATTTTCGTTTTCTATTTTGATTTAGGTTAACTCCGATATTAAGCACGGTACTTCTTTTTTGTTTGGTGGATTTCATATTTCTTTCAAGTTTAATAGGAATTGATTTTTTATATGAATGGGTGTTGTTCTTTCTGCGGCAGCAATCAACATATACTGTATTTATTTCTTTTCGTCGGAGTATAACGAAATTTGTCTTGTTCATTTTCTAATGTTCAAATTCTATTTGGATGCTTAGCTTTCATGGTTTTGTGCTTATGATTTATTGCTATATATATCCATGACATTTTTGTTTAGTAGATTATTAACATTGTGGCTGCAAGTTATGTGGATCATTATGACGTTTGTTATGAAATAGTTGGTGTCAGTAAAAAGAATTGCTATGCATATCACGATTTTAACTTTAAAAAAATGAAGTAGATCTTTTCATGCATATGTAAGGTGGTCTGTATGTAAAAATTGAAGTACAAATGTTAGATATCTAAATTCATGAGAATTGAGTGGTATACATGTAAATGAGTGGTATACATGTAAATTTTCAAAAAAAAAAAAATCTATATGTTTTTTTCATGTTGGATGTATGGATAGTCTTACCTTCTCCTATCGTTGCGATCTTTTCTTCATTTATACGGTCTATTCCTTTCATCTTTGCAAGAAATGGCGTGAAGAGTTCGGAGTTTCAACTTTGTCAGAAGATTCTGTAAAAGGCGTATATGAAACAGGCAAAGCTTATGTGCATGACTTCACTGATGTCAATGGTAGACCAGTGCTAGTTGTAGTGGCATCCAGGCATTTCCCAGAGGCATGTACATGGTTGTACTATTTTCTAATTTAAGTTGGGGAAAATAACGTACATACTGCAGAATACTAATGTATTTACATATCTAACACCCAAAAGTTAACCTGTGCATGAAACTGTTTATTTCACTATTAAAAATGTACTGATGGTAATTTTGATATCATGTTAAAGAGTTGAGTGGTATGCATGTATATATGAATATTTAGGTGTTATAGACATGTAAATGTATAAGAATTTTGTGGTAGGTTTGTACATGCCCCTTTTAACCATTGCTCTGTTTTAAGCTTGATATAAGATCTCAAAAAGATTTTATAGAAAACTTTTAAAATCTCAAGCGGCACTCAGTAAAAATGAATAGAAATTTATATAAATGCCCATATTGAGAATTCCTTTTTGCAGGATTTATTTTTGCTGTCTTCATAAAAATAACCATCTTCCCAAAGGTTTTGGCATCAACTTTCACCCATTCATGCATACAAACATATGTATAGTAGACGGCGTTATTTCTCGCAGTCGTCTCCTCGCTCGCTCTAGACGACGCGACTGGTGCTCTCTTGCCCGACAGACAGTGTCCACCTCTTCCCTTCCCTGGCGCCCCGCAAAGCCACTCTTTTCTGACTGTGGCCATCTTGTGGGGAAGATGACATCGACGCTCCGTTCCTATGCAACTGCTCTTGCCGACGACTTTTTTATTCCTGCTCGTGTCGCTCTCTCAGGTTCAGAGTCTGATTTTGATATCGGTAAGTCTTGCAACGTTTCACAATCTTTTCACGAGACTTTTGAAGGAGGTAGTGATCACACTTTCATTAAAAAGCTTGACAAAAAATGGAAAGTCTGCTCTTATTCTCACTGAGATTGAAAACCAGCACTCTCACGTTATCTTGGAGTTTTGCTCTATTGGGGAAATTTGTTTATGGTCACCCAAAGTCGGTGATCATTCAGAAAGAGTTTGATGCTATGAAACTATTGGACAATTGAAATATTGGCTTACTTGACGGTCGACATATACTTATTCAGTTATCTCACGATGTCGACTACACTCTTATTTTCTCTCGAAAAGTTATCAAGATCAATAATCGTTTTATGAAAATTCTGAAGTGGACTGTCAAGTTTGATTAAAAGCGGAGCCCCCTATCATTCCTCTTTGGATAAAGTTTTCGGGGTTAAAATTACATCTGTTCACCATGGAAATTCTCTACTCTTTAGCAACGGCTTACGGTAAATCTCTTAAGGTTAATAGTCATACGCTTGCTGTCACCAACCCTTCGTGGCTTGTGTATTAGTTGAGAGAGATATCACTCAACCAGCTCCAGATGAGATATGGATTGACACTACTCAAAATGGGTATTGACAAAAAGGTTGAAATAGAACCACACCTTTCTTATTGCTCTCATTGTAGTATGTTTGACCACAGTTCTAATATTTGCTATTGATTGCATCCTCCTCTAAGACCGAATATCGTTAAAGATAAGTCATTTATCATCCTTGCTGAGAAGGTGCAATCCGATTCTCTTTCCAACACCGTAGTTTCAGATGAAGAACACCATACTACAAGTACAGATACAAATATGCTGATATCACTCCCTGTTATTGAAGAAGGTTCACTTACATGCTAAGACACATAAGAGTGCTCATTCAATCCGATAAAGGATCACCTGGTACAATAAGTTGTTGCTTCTGTTTATAATTTTCAACAACCTACACATATCCGACACACTTTAGATCATTCCACTGATCATGTGAGTCAATCTTCGGATGAGGAATGACGGGTCTATTCTAGAAGGAAGAAGAAGAATGGAGGACGACTCGAGCTCGGGAATTTATTGGATGATACGTTGATTAGTACTGAAAATGACACTCATTTTACTAATTTATTAGTTGACTCCTTCCCTAGAACTAGAGACAGAGGGAATACAAAATTGGGTCGCTCTCCAGCTACCCGATTAGGACGACTCGAGCTCGGGAATTTATTGGATGATACGTTGATTAGTACTGAAAATGACACTCATTTTACTAATTTATTAGTTGACTCCTTCCCTAGAACTAGAGACAGAGGGAATACAAAATTGGGTCGCTCTCCAGCTACCCGATTCTCCATATTTTGACACTTTTTGGTTTTTTCTTTAGGTATCTTGTGTATTTTGTTGTATTTTCTCTTTTTGGAATCATTTGATATGATGATCATCGTGTGGTAACCTCTCACACAATCTATTTGTACCCTACTTTTCATTTAATATATTAGCTTTTGGGCTTTCTAAAAAAAATGTATAGGCACACACACAGATATATATATATATATATATAACCGAAATTTTTATTATATTTATCTCAAAGTAAATCTAATAACTTTGAGATCTGATACGTTATCAATAAAATTTGTCATTTGACACAAATCTCAAGGCAATTAGTACGATTATGAGAGCATATTTTCAGCATTAAATGTTCAAACTCTAATTAAAAATCATTCAGAACTTCGATTTCAACAAGCTTACATCTAACTTGACTGACTTAAGAAGACAGACCAATGACATTAAAATTGGTCCAATCCAAGTCAAATCAAACCCAAATCATGTCATTCTGATAAACTTATTATTAAATTGAGCATCTCGATGAGTCGAGTCCAACGAGCTTAAAATCACTCAATTCCGACTTCGCTAAGGTACTTAAATGTCCATCAAATGTCGCTCAATTGAGGGAATCTTTCCGGACCATCCCATGAAATGATTCAAATTCCTTCCTTATTTGTAGGGAGGTCTTTCCCAAACTATAAATAGAGCCCCAACCCTTCATGAGAAAGGACCAAAAACTTGAACCGAAGAAGCTGAATTATGGTGTCATCCCGATTGAAGACCAGCAAACACATCCCGCTCCCACAGTCGGGACCACTGTCAACCTCCGCTCGCCAACCATCGTCGGTTGCCCCCTACTTGTGGCAATGAAGCATTGTGGGGAGTAAAGATCAACAAGCAAAGTAACAAAGCAATGAGCAGAGTAAAGATCTACGTCGCGTAAAAATATGACACTCTACAAAACAATGCTAAACATTGTGCAACGACACTTCTCGAAGACAATATACCGACACTCCGACAACTACTTCCAATTGTAACTACTTTCGATTGTTGCGCAATCCTTCGACGTACGAACATTATATTTCAAGGAATTTTATAACAATTGCATAGGTGCGGCGTGTAATCACCAACTTATAATAGATCATTCTGACTGAGCTTGGCGGAGTGATTTTTTCCCTTTTCCAGTTTTTTACTTAAAAACTTCTAATATTCTTATTTGTCCCTTTAATCATCCGAGTGTGTGTTGAACTTTCGTGCAACGTTAAAATGCTAAATAATCATTCAACTGCCGAATCTTCCAACATGCATCAAGACCCATCTTATTCAAAAAAATTTACATGAATATTTCAAACATTTTTTTGGGGCATATACATCCATATTACACAATTCTTGTATATATCTACATCTCTAACATCTGAACTTTCATATTTACACGAAATCTTTAACATAAAATATTAAATCCTGCCATCAGTATCTTTTTAATTGTGAAATATACATTTCCATTCATTGATTTATGATACCAAGGTTTTAAAAGTACAAATATCAAGCTTTGGATGTTAGATATGTAAATGCGTAAACAATTTATGTTATGCATGTAGATTTTTCTTTATTTTTTATTGTTGACTACTGTATTACTTGTTAGACTTGTATTTGCATATATCAAGATGTGAAAATGAAAAAAAAAAACTATGGATGTTTGGATATTACAAAAACCTATCGGACAAATCCGCTGTTAGATTTACTTTTCAAGCTCACGAAGATCCAACATTTTCAGAACTATTTAGATAATTGTTTTTCAAATCGGTTTTAATAACAGGCCAACCATATTTTGGCTGCAGAAGCAGGCAACAGCTGAGGATCAGAAGCTTTGTGTGTTCTTGATTGAGAAGGCCTTACATATGCTTCCATATGGATTGGGAGAAATACTTGTAATAGTTGACCTGAGGGGTTTTCGTACAGCAAATGCAGATTTCATTTTTTTTAAATTTTTGGTAACTCCCACTTCTCACTTTGTTTATGTTTGTTCTCTGCTTCTGTTGCAAATATTGAGATTTAGTTAGGGTGAATTGAAATTATGTTCAGAGCTGCGCTGCAGGGCTGTTTGGGAGAGTTACTTCTCCCCATCCCACGGATTCGTGTTCGAGCATGCGAATATCTAATCTACTTGTGATTAGCTGATTATCGCTTAACTTTTAAAAGAAAGGGGGGAAGGAAATATGCATGCATATCACATAATTCTTATATATTTGATATTTAAACTTATGATATGTATATCACATTGGTGTCATAAACCTATGCATGAAATTATGTATCACTTTTAAAGAGATGATGGTTGTGGTATGTTTGATGTAATAAAAAATTTGAGTGTTATGCATATAGATATGAATATTGAGGTGTCAGATATGTAAATATTTTAGATTTGTGTGGTATTGGTATTTTATGTAAATGCCCCTCCAAAAAAAAAAAATGTTAGGAATTGGTTTACTTATCTTGAAGTGCCTTTCATGTTGAATTGACATGTAGCAAAGAATATGTTTTTTTTCTTGTTCACAGTAAAGAATTGCTATTCTTGTCGACATGGAAAGTGCAGAAACTGAAGGAATAATATATATTGAAATTACACAATGCCCTTGTGAGTGTTGAAGCTTTTATAATTGACTAGAATAGCAGTTTTTTTTTAATGAAAAATCACCCTTCATCTGCGTTATCATTTACCATTATGCAGAACCAGACTTTCTCTCTCTACCAAAATCATTCTATTTTGTTGATGGCATCTAAATTGTATTATTATATGACAGTCTTCTTAATTTACTAATACTTTAATGATTTTGCAGATTGATGCACTCTATTATTATTACCCGAAGAGGCTCGGTCAAGTGCTCTTAGTTGATGCACCATTTGTGTTTCAGTCAATTTGGCAGCTTCTTAAGCCATTAATGAAGTCTTATGCGTCTTTGGTATGCAATTTTGCTCAGATTTACTGTTTGCAAGTAGTTTTCAAACCATATTTGCATATCAGAGTTTATATATTCTTGCTTAAATGATTTGAATTGCTTAAGGCCCATTTGGGATCAGTTTATTTTTTGTTTTTATTTTTGTTTTCATTTTTGCTCTTTTTTTTTAATAAAAAATTTGTTATTTTAATTGTTTGGGATCACTTTTATTTTAAAAAATATTTGCTTAGTACTTTTTTTGTTTTAAAAAACAAAATAACTTGTCTTTAAAAACACTCAAAACCTTTAAAAATTATTTTAAGTGTTTTTAAAAACAAATAAACATGTTATGACATATTAAATATGTTTTATAGCAACTTAAAACATAAACAAACTAAAATAAAAATAAAAGATAAAAACAAAAGTCAAAAGTGATCCCAACCAACTCCTTAATATATTTCTTACATGTTTTGATTTTTTTTTATTTCCAAAAATTGAACCAACTTATTTTAAAAAATGATTAAAATAATTCTTAATCATTTTGAGTGTTTATTAAAATATTCATAATATGTTTAAACATGTTGAACATGTTTTATTTAAAAGAAACTATATATAAAAAAGGTTTAAAAATTCAAAAGTAGAGATAAAATAAAATAAAATAGATGATATCGGAGTTAACCCAAATCACAATAAACAAACAAATATTATTACTGTTAAAGCCAATAATGATTAGAAGTTACAACTAATGCACTGAAAGGGGAATAGCAATGACAGATACAAACAAACAATTAAAATTATATCCAAGGAGTGGTTGTTGGTTCGGCGGGTTGGAAGCGGGGAGGCTGGTTGTAGGAGCGGGCGGTAAAAGGTGGCAGTGGGGTAGCAGATGAGGGTAAGTGGGCTGTTATAGGGAAGATGGTGGGGGAAGGAGTTGCTTGTTGTGGAAGATAGCAGGCAATAGGGGACTTATGGTGGGGGCTGGGTGTTGGGAGACCTGGTTGCTGTGGGACTGAAATCAGGTTACAGAAAAGTTGCGACAGGGTGATGGTTCGCGGCTGGAAGTTGCAGGTAGGGTGGGAGGTAGGATGGCCGGGAGATAGAGGGATTGTGGTGGCTGCAGGAGCAGCAAGAGGCGCTATCCTGGAGGTGGGATGGTTGCAGCAGTGATGGTGTCTGCGACAACAGAGACAACAACGGGAAGGTTGCAGGGGATGGGCAGGTCAAGGATAGTCACCATCTCGGAGCGAGATACGACCGTAGCACAACTTATCCTTCGATACAACCCTAGACTAAAAAATAGGAGACGACGACGGCTGTTGCAAGAAATACGAGCAAAATTGAAAAACTATAATATTGGAGTCAAATATATAAGCCCTAGATAACTAGGATTTGGATCTCTCTATAAAAAGAAATGTCAAACCAATGCGGAAGAATTGGTCGGCCCTCCTAGGTTTGGACTGGTTCGGTCCAGACAAAGAAAGTGCAGGACAAGCTCTCGTGGCTCCTCTACCCCCGTGTCAATAAAAGTGATCCCATAAGGCCTTTTCATTGTTACATTTTAATGTTCTTAATCACGTCCACTAGTTTTATTAGGATTTCAATGACACTCTTTGCTTGTATGAATAGACTTTATGAGTTGGTTCAGTCGGATTGATTCGATTGAGTTAGGTTAATTGAGGCTTTAGTTTAATGGGTCAAAAAGCAAATTGGGTCGGGCCAATGGAGTTTATTGGGTGCTCTAAATTCACAGTTCCCATTTTTTTTTCCTAGTTATTTTTATTTATATTTTATATTTGCTAAACAACGATAATTTTTCTGTTGAAGGTGAGATTTTGTGATATGGAGACGGTCAAAAGTGAATACTTCAAAGAAGATACTATACCTGCAACCTTCAAGGGTTGATGCTGCACATCTGGAAGGGTGTTGGTATGTTACTAAGGTTCTTGGAAAACTTGGGCTGGATTGCAATTACTATAATAATTTGAAGCTATCTGCAATATTTTAATTCACAAACCAAACCTTAATATATATATATGTATGTATTTATGTATGTATATATGAGGCATTTATGTACATATCACACAATTCTTATGTGTTTACATGTCTAACATGCAGACATTCATATATAAATGTGCATACCGTACAAATCTTTAACATCGAATAAAAAATAACACTATCACTATCTTTTTAAAAGTGAAATCCACATTTTCATGTATAATTTTATGACATCAAATTGCTAATAACTGTAAATATTAAATTTTGGGCATTAGACATGCAAATACATTAGAATGTGTGGTATTTATGTGTGTGTGTGTGTGTGGGCGCACGCGGGCGCGTTACAGGTAAATAGGAGACCTCGTAGATGCAAATGGCTTGTAATGGATATATTGTTAAAATAAATTATCGATTCAGTAGGTTGTGAGCACTTGAAAATCTTTCACTTGCTCTAAACTTGAAAATTATTTGACGAAAAAAAGAAACTTGCGAAAAGCATTCGACAATCGAAATCGTCAAGTAACCCAAAATTATTCGTCTGCATTGAATATTCTCTCGAAAAAAATTTGCAAACTCGCCAAAGAATTCACCAGATTTTTCTTCGATCTGATCTGATTGGCTTCCAATTTTACTAAATTTGATGTAATGATTTTAGATTGTGCATGATTTGCAAGCAAACATGATTTTTATACTCACAAATCTATATGTACTCTACTAAGTTTAACACAACAATTAAAATAAATAAAAAAATCTATGAACCGCTACTAGTCACAAGTACAATTCGCGCAATTCGCGCAAAAAAAAAAAAAGGACAGCACGAATTACGAAAGATTCAGATAGTCCCCTTTAATCCAATGAGAAAGCTCCAACGAAAAATAGTATAAAAGTTAAACTCTTGAGAGTCTAAAGTCTTTTCTCGCAACCTAATCAATACGTTGAATAAAAAACCACCGTATTTGCACATGGTTGACTAAAGCAAATCTTTTTTTCATATGAACTATCAAAAGTCAATGATACTCCTTTTTCTCGTTACGATACTTGCACAACTTCAATAGAATCCATTTCGATCTCAATATTATCCCAACCACAATTGACAACCAAATTCAGAGCCACAATCCGCCTCAACTTCAGCACAGATAGGAGAAGCAGCTAAAACCAGCACACAGTACCACAATCCGAAGCACCGCCAAAATTCCGACACACCCCCTTTCAATACCAGCAAGCAAATTATTCCAACTGCCATCCGTAATTTTCATCCACAAAATCAGAATAACTTTTATTTATACCACAGTTTTGCAAAAGTGGCATATCTGTAAATACATGGGAATTATGATATGAATGTAAAACTTCCAGTTATAAAATATAAGTGTCAACGCACACGTGTTTCTTCACACTTCATAGCATTTTAACAGGCTGTAAAAATGAGATTATTGTCTCTAATTGCAATCATCTTCTATGCATTGAGATCGATGTCACTCAGTCAGATGCTTTTTTGAGACTAAGACTTTGACTTGATGTCAGACGTCATCGTCTTTTTTCCCAGTCACTTACCCTTACCTTAGAAAACCAAACAAATCAAACACGTCTGGCGATCAGAGAGAAGAGGAAGGAAAGGACGAGCGAGCGAACTATTAGAAAGAACAGAAGATTTTCTCGAATGAAAAAAAAAAGAGAAAAAGAGATCATTTCTGAGTTTCTTAGTCTGAAAAAGGAAAGCTAAATGCCTCTCCTTAGTGTTAAAGTTTAGGGAAATTTACACCTGCAGCACACAGTTCTTATTTATTTGCATATCTCACCTAAACTTTCATATTTACATATAGAGCACTTGGGTTGAGTTTTGATGTGATATTAAATAATTGAGTGCTGTGTGTGTAAATATGAATGTTTAGAGGTGAGATTTTAAATAAATAAGATTTGTGTGCTATTCATGTAAATTCCCCTAAAATTATAATGTAGAAATAGTCCCATTCTCATTCATCTGAATTCAGAGATCCTGAAGACCCGGGCGGTGCCATCATTCGAAACAGAAACAAGAGAGCTTTGATCTGCAGTCACAGCTAAGGATTGAACCACGTCGACGTGACCGCCAAAGGTACGGACGCAGCCGCCGGAGAGACTGTCCCAAATGCGAACCAATCCATCTATCGATCCGGTCGCGACGTATCGCGATGTGCCGAGCCATAACAGGCATGTAACCCCATCCTGTCGAAAAATGAAGAGATCAGTAGAAGGAAACGATGGACTTTGACGGTAAAAATTCTACGTGAGGCATTTACATACATACCATCTAATTTCTACATATTTACAAATTAACCACTGAGGTGATTTTATTGAACTACTGAACTGATGTATCAAACTTCTGAGAATTTGATAAAAATGAATTCACCAAGAGTCATATCAGTAATTCACCAAAGTTGAAAGCCAAGTTCTCACAGGGTGCATAGAGATTACTACCACTAGAATTAGGGGCATTTACATACATGCCACCCAATTCCTATGTATTTACATATCTAACACCTAAATTTTACCTTTTACATTTATACCATCCAAATCTTTCATATCAAATAAAAACTACCACCATTTTAACTTTTTAAAAAGTGAAATGCCCATATTCATGCATACGAAAGGTGGCATATATATATATATATATATATATATATATATGTAAAAATTGAAGTTTCGGCGTTATATATGTAAATACATATAAATTAAGTGGAATGCATGTGTAAAACTTCCTTTATTTTTACCAAAAAAAACTTTACAAAAAGAATGAATTGCAGGCAGATATGTAAAATAAAAAATGCAGCTAAAATATTGATTACTGACATCATGTTCACAAATGCATCGAGGAGAAGAACGCTCAACATCCCAGATAATTAGCTTTTGATCCAAACTCCCAGTAGCAGCCCAGTTAGAACTGCAGAACCATATGAATATTTGTTAGAAATAAAAGTAAATTACGACGACCATTAAAACATGAAATTATGCAAGGCTTTGTCAGCCATGCTTATGGAATTCTTATATTTGTACAGTGGGGACCTTCTCTATTAAAGCTCCATAGAGTGTTCTTCAAAAAGGAATGAATCAACAACAACAAAATCCCACTAGGTGGGGTCGGCTATATAAATCCTTTTCTCCATTGCGTCCTATTAAATGTCATATTTTCATTTAATTTTAATAGATTAGAATCATTTTTTATACAACATGCCCAAATCTTTTTAGGTTTACCACTACCTTTCTTACCAAAAGTCAAATCTAAAACATCTACTCTCCTAACAAGATCATCAGATGGTCGAAGATTAAAGTGACTGAACCATCTAAGACTACTTTATTCGCCTTCGGAGCTACACAACCCTTTCACAGACATATTTGCTTCGCATTTTGAGCAAAGTTAAAGCCCTCATCTACCCAAACATTTTCATCTCAGCAACGCTTAACTTAGTTTTATGTTTCTCTTATATAGGCCAACACTACACCATAAAGCACTGTAGATCTCACAACCATCTTATAGAATTTTGTTTCAAGTCTAAGCAGTACTTTTCCATCTCACAATAGGCCGATGCATTCCTTCACTTCAAACATCCAAATTGAATCCTACTAATAACATCCCCATCCAAGTCACCATCACTTTGAAAAATAGACCAGGGATATCTAAACATTCACTCCTTTTGATGACATGATCACCCATTGTTACCGCAGCTCCCACTAAATCTAATACTACTAAATTACATTTCATTTCATGTATTGAGCTTTATATTTACTCAAGTGAAACCTTTAGACTCTAAAGTTAACCTCCATAATTCAATTCTTTAGTCTTATCCACCAAGAGAATATCATCATCAAAAAACATACACCAAAACAAATCCTCCTCTAAATGTCTAGTAAGAACATCCATAACTAAAGCAAAAAGATATGGGCTTAAAACTGATTTCTGGTGTAATCCAACTGAAATAGGAAAAATACTTGATCAATCCTCCTTCTGTTTAAATACAAGTAACAACGGAATACAAGTAACAAATATAATATACATATCTTTAATAATTTGAATATAAGTCAAATCAACATTTATCTTTTTTAAAACACTCCAAAGTATTTCTCTTAGTATCTTATCATAAGCTTTTTCTAAACCAACAAAAATCATATGTAGATCCTCCTTACGCTCTATACACTTCTCCATCAATGTATAGCTTTCATAGTAGACTTGCCCGATATAAATCTAAACTAATTTTGGGAAGCTTTTGCATCAAATATTAACCTATGTTCAATTACTCCCTCATAATTTTAATGTATGACACATTAACTTAATTTCTCTAAATTTTGCATATTTTTGTGCATCCCCTTCATTTTTATAAATAGGGACCGGCATACTCTTCCTTCACTCCTCAGATATCTTTTCATTTTGTAAATTAATATTTAAAAAGTTTGATAAGCCAAGAAATTCCTAAATCCCTAAACAATTCCATACCTATATTGGAATACCATCATATCCTATTTGATTTTCCACCATTCACTTTCTATAAAGCTTTCTTGATTTTCAATTTACGAATGGAAAAAAGAAAAACTTCATATATAGTTATTAACTATATTAAGATCACTAAAATCAATCATACTTTCAAAATCTTCTATTAAAATATTTTAATGGCTAGTAATAACAATTATTTAATTCTAATTATTCTGAGTTATTTCCTTTGATTTCCTTCCTTTTTCTATTATATTCAGTTTTATTTCTTTTCATTTCTATTACATCCTGAGTTTAATTTTTTTCTTTTTTAATTGATCCAATATTAGGTATATATGCCCCTCTTTGTATCAATAAGATGTATTCTGGTTCTATTCCATCATGTTATCAGAGCCATGGTCCTAACCTAGGCTGTTAAGAATCTTCTCGCTCCACCGGTCTATTCAGACATGTTTTCTCCCTGTCCAGATTTGCTTTCTCCCGCCAAGAACCGCTACTCCGTTGTTTGCTTCTTCTAGCGTTTCCAGCAACTGACCCTAGCAGCTTCTTCATCTTCTTTTGGCGATTCCAATAGCTTATCCCAATTATGTCGTTGATCCCAGCAGCTTCTCCGTCTTCTTCTAATGATTCCTCTAGTGATTCCTCTAGCAATATAAGCACAAGATTCCTTTGAGTGCTTCCTCTGGCGATTCCTTTAGCAATATAAGCAACTGCTTTCTTCCCAGTCACCGGATAATCCTCCAAAACCGCTGATCTGGCCTGTTTGCACCAGGCGACTTCCTCCCAACTATCGGAACTCCTTCCTAGGAGCTCGGTCTTCTTCCAAATTCATCGGATTTCTAGTCAAACTAAACCTTCTCCTCGAGGACAGAACAACCATATCATACCGTAATCTTCCAATGTTCCATCAACCCAACACTTCGTTTGGCTCGGTCGGGATCATGGCAGACTCCTCCAGCAATGAGCCGTCATCGGAAGGGGTTCTTGAGTCCATCGACGAGGAGGACAAAAAAAAAAATGAGCTTCTTGATCACAACCCATAAACTAAATAGTAGTAATTTTCTCCAATGGGCCCAATCAGTGTCATTGTTCATCAAAGGACATGGAAAATATTGTCATCTCACTAGTATGATACGTGAACCTCCAAAGACTGCCCCGACGTATTGAACTTGGGAATTGGAGAATTCCATTGTCACGTCATGGTTGATCAAATCCATGGAGACTTCGATTATTCGATCATATATGTTCCTTCCGCTAGAGCCATTTGGACCGCAGTTCGTGATACCTACTCAGATGTAGGAACTTCTAACCAACTCTTTGAGGTGTCCAAGAAAATTCGTGAGGCAAAACAAGGATCCAAGACCATGACCCGATACTACAATGATCTAGTTGCATTATGGATGGAATGCAACATATATTATGACAACACTTGGAATCTTCAACAGACTTATCTCTCTTCCAGAAAAGTGTAAAAAATGACCGTACGTTCCAATTTTAGGCATGCCTCAACAAAGATCTTGACGAAGTTTGTGGATGTATCCTTGGCATCCTTGGTCGGATTCTCTTCTACTTGAGTTGCTTTCACTGAGATTCATCGTGAAGCAAGCAAGAGACTTGTCATGTTTGGTGCTTCTACTACATCGACCGAAGCATCCGCCTTAGTATCTAATAGTTCTCAACACCGGGATGGTCATCCAACGTTTGATTATTGCCACAAGCTTAACCACCCTCGTGAGAAGTGTTGAAAGTTCCACAGAAAACCACATCCACACCTTCAACCAAATCTTCCACTGCTAAGGGTCTCACCACGACATCTAAATTCAAAACGGTACAACCGACCTCTACCAAAAACAATCCAGAATCATTCAATTCTCTTAAGAGTCAAATGGAGCAACTAATCAAGATGCTTGGATCCAACCCGCTCTCTTCTGACTCGTCAACTCCAATGTTCGTTTAGGTACCAATCATATGGCACTCACTTATTTTGCCTCTTCTAGTCCAGGATCATTGATTCAGGTGCAAATCACATGACAACAAACTCACAAGCCTTCTCAACATGTTATCCTTATTCAAAAAAAGATAATGTTAAAATTGTTAATGGGTCTTAAAGTTTTATTGTTGGTAAAGCGTCAGTTATTTTAACAGGTATAATTCTGAAATTTGTGTTACATGTACCTCCGCTAAAATGTAAACATTTATCTGTCAATAAACAGACATATGACATTGATTACATTGTTCATGTTTCCTCTCATGTCCATGTCTTTCAGAATTTTTGTTGGGGAGAATGATTGGAACTGCTAAGCGGGTTGGTGGGCTATACTTCTTCCAAGAGAAAAGCACGAAGAATGATAATACTTCACCCAATAGTTGCAGTTTATCTCAGTCCACTGATTCTCCTATTACGTTGTTAACTGTCGTTTGGGTCATCCTAATCTTCAGTATCTGAAGTAATTGTATCCGTTGATGTTCACAAATAAAAATCCTTATAATTTCAAATGTGAAACCTGTCAACTAAACATCATCGTGTCCCTTATCCACCATACAATTACACACCTTTCGCTGCTTTCTCTCTTATTCACGGTGACTTATGCGAGCTCACTTGCACCCCTAATTACACTAATAAACAATAGTTTCTTACTTTGATTGATAACCATACTTGGATGACATGAGTCTATATTTTAAAACACAAATCTGAAGTTATTGTCACTTTTGTACCTTCATTTTGACCCAATTCAAAACTCTTATTCATAGTCTTCAGACCGACAATGGTCGTGAATTTTTCACCTCTATATTACGAGAATTCTTGATAAGTAAAGGCATCTTCTATCATAACTCTTGTCCCGGCACTCAAAAAAATGGGCTTGCCAAGAGAAAAAATCAACATATTCTCGAAGTCACTCGCTCCATTATGTTTCACTCCAATGTCCCAAAATATTTCTGGAATAACGTCATTTTTAATCCCACTTATCTCATAAATAGTCCCCTCAAAAATTCACAAATTCAATGCCCCTTTATCCGTCTTGAGTTCGTTCATTCACAACAATCAAGCCTTCTCTACTTTAGACCCCAAAACTTTTTAGTGCACAGCCTTTGTTTTGGACACGGCCCCAACTCGGAGCAAACTTGATCTTAGATGTGTTTTTTTATGATACTCTGCCACTCATAAGGGGTATCAATATCTTGACCCTACCACAAATAAGGTCTATGTGATTGCTGGTCTCTCCTTTTTTGAAAGTATTTCCTATTTTCCTAACTCGACCTCACGTGGGGGGAGCTAGAGTTCTTGGACACAGTTCTTTACCCTACTCATGTGGATTTTTCCCCCTCGTCACATTTAAATTGTTGTTGGACACAGTTCCTTACATTTAAATTGTTGTTTCTGAAATTTGTGTTACATGTACCTCCGCTAAAATGTAAACATTTATCTGTCAATAAACAGACATATGACATTGATTACATTGTTCATGTTTCCTCTCATGTCCATGTCTTTCAGAATTTTTGTTGGGGAGAATGATTGGAACTGCTAAGCGGGTTGGTGGGCTATACTTCTTCCAAGAGAAAAGCACGAAGAATGATAATACTTCACCCAATAGTTGCAGTTTATCTCAGTCCACTGATTCTCCTATTACGTTGTTAACTGTCGTTTGGGTCATCCTAATCTTCAGTATCTGAAGTAATTGTATCCGTTGATGTTCACAAATAAAAATCCTTATAATTTCAAATGTGAAACCTGTCAACTAAACATCATCGTGTCCCTTATCCACCATACAATTACACACCTTTCGCTGCTTTCTCTCTTATTCACGGTGACTTATGCGAGCTCACTTGCACCCCTAATTACACTAATAAACAATAGTTTCTTACTTTGATTGATAACCATACTTGGATGACATGAGTCTATATTTTAAAACACAAATCTGAAGTTATTGTCACTTTTGTACCTTCATTTTGACCCAATTCAAAACTCTTATTCATAGTCTTCAGACCGACAATGGTCGTGAATTTTTCACCTCTATATTACGAGAATTCTTGATAAGTAAAGGCATCTTCTATCATAACTCTTGTCCCGGCACTCAAAAAAATGGGCTTGCCAAGAGAAAAAATCAACATATTCTCGAAGTCACTCGCTCCATTATGTTTCACTCCAATGTCCCAAAATATTTCTGGAATAACGTCATTTTTAATCCCACTTATCTCATAAATAGTCCCCTCAAAAATTCACAAATTCAATGCCCCTTTATCCGTCTTGAGTTCGTTCATTCACAACAATCAAGCCTTCTCTACTTTAGACCCCAAAACTTTTTAGTGCACAGCCTTTGTTTTGGACACGGCCCCAACTCGGAGCAAACTTGATCTTAGATGTGTTTTTTTATGATACTCTGCCACTCATAAGGGGTATCAATATCTTGACCCTACCACAAATAAGGTCTATGTGATTGCTGGTCTCTCCTTTTTTGAAAGTATTTCCTATTTTCCTAACTCGACCTCACGTGGGGGGAGCTAGAGTTCTTGGACACAGTTCTTTACCCTACTCATGTGGATTTTTCCCCCTCGTCACATTTAAATTGTTGTTGGACACAGTTCCTTACATTTAAATTGTTGTTGAAAATAGAAGTTGTTGATCAACGACTTGAGAAGTAGGATACTTTGCCATAAACTATGCTAAACAGTTTAAAATATGTATTAGTACTAGTTAACCAAAATAATCAAGGATTTAGACTATATCATCAAGTGTATAAGATCAATTGTTTTCAATCAAGTCCACCAAGCTCTTAAAATTTACATACTTCAGATGATTTTATGGCTAATTTCGAGAACTAAACCATTGTCAATTAAATCACTACACATACGGGGGCCCACGCAAATATTTTAGGCACTATAACATTAATGCAAGTAGATTCATTCTAAAGATCATTTCTTATTAAATACAATTCATATCTTGTTAGCTAAGTGCTCTTATTTATTTTGTTTGACAAATATCAAGTCCTCTCTTATTATTGGCATTTCCTTTACCATAAACTAAAGTTTAGGTGCATCAAAAGCATCAATAAATTTCATGCATATGTTCTAAAACATCACGTTGATGAATGATAACATCTTTCATATATGTAAAGTTAATTCATTCCCAATTGTTATTTTTTTTATTTAACCATTGGGATTCTTTATTTTATTATCAACAAAATGTTCTGCGTTTGAGCACAACTGCATAGTTCATTCCCAAATGTGATGCTTCAAAAAATAGGTGGAATTCGACAACTAAATTGGCTTATAATTTATATCCCTTTTCTCTCATTTCCCATCTCTCCTAGTAGTCCAAAATTTCCACATTTTAAATTTACTCTACATTCATTAGCAAAAAAAAATCTCAGTGATGCAAGCTGAATAACTTTATAAGCTAGGACTACAAAAAATCAAAAGTTTGCTTCCTAATTTTAGAAACTACAATTCTTAGCATGCACAAAAAAAGTATACATATAATGGTGGTAAACACATTTAAACATGCAAATAAAAAATTGCAATCAACAATTCAAATGGATATAAAAGCTCAAGAAAAAAAAATAAAATTACCTCGGAGAGATGCCAAGGCACTCGACGGAGTCAGAATGTGAGATCAAAGAGCTAATCACCTGAAAGGAAAAATGGGAGCTTGATTACACAGAATAAAAGCATAGAGTTATTATTCTGAAATAAAAATGCAAGGAAAGGTAACCAACCTTGCCGGTTGCTAAGTTCACCATATGGACGGAGCTATCTTTTGATCCAGTTAAAGCAATAGTAGAATCATGGGTTATTGATAGACACGTCAGTCCATCAGTATGATAAGGATGACCTATAAATTCAAATAAAGAAATCTGTGTCAACATAAATTACATGATTCATTTCAAAAAAAATTTAAAAGTATGAGAAGCAACCAAACAAGGTATTTGTAATATAATTTTGGAGCAACTTGACATCAACAAATCACTAAAAATAAAATAAAGGGGCATTTACATACATAGAACACAATTCTTATGTATTTACATATAAAGCATCTATACCTTACGTTTCACATCTATACCACCCAAATTATTTACATAGATAACAAAAATAACACTATATTAATATTTAAAGAGTGAAATACACTATTTCATGCATAGACAAGGTGGTATATATGTAAAAATTGAAGCTTCCGCGATAGATATGTAAATACATAGAAATTGAGCTGTATGTGTGTAAATTTTCCTAAAATAAATGACAAAATAAGGTAAGTTAGAAGAAATTAGAGATAATACTGATAATTTCCCTTACGTTTAATTAAATATAACGGAAAAATTTACAAACTTGCCTTCAGTGTAGGAAGGAAAATTGGGACAACATTCTGCATTTCCCAAATTAAAAAACTCAACAAGAAATATTTCATAAAAATTGACTGTGTGGCGCAATCATTAAGGTTTGCAAATCAATAAATCATGTCCGCATATCTCAGTTAGAGACAAATACAATGATCAAATTGGTTTCACGCATCTGACCCTCATGACATGCAATTTTTACCTAATAATTTTTTTTGCAAGTTTGTCTAAATATTTACTATTTCGATATAAAATACAACAGAAATACACATTAAAACCACTAAAAAGCTCTCCAGGCTAATTTGGATATTGACCATAAGGTCAAAGAGGTGAATCCACAATTCATCTCTCCTGAAATGCAACCCAAGGATTTTAGTCTTCTAGAATTATTCCAATTACAAAATAAAGAATTGCGTGGTTTGATCTTCTTAACAAACCAAAAACACACCACTGCATGGTATAAGCTCAAAAAAATTAGTTTATGGGTTGAAATTAAAAATAAAAAAAATTAATTTTATAGAAATAATACGTTTGCATATAATACTGACATTAATATAGGATGGTTATTCTGGTACATATGGCATCGTTTGTTAACTAATCAAAATACATAAAATTAACAGTGGACATTTAGATACACACAATTCTTATGTATTTACATATCTCACACCTAAGCTTTCATATTAACATGCATGAACTCAAATATTTAGGGTGCGTTTGTTTCGGTTGTAGCTGTATGAAATCTCAGTTAAAAAATTATTGTGAAAAATCTGTTGTTTGAAAATTGATTTTTCAGAAGATATTATTCTGTTTGGAAAATTCAGTTATAAAAGCACTGTCTGTGGATAAATATTTGAAATACCTCTCTGCTTCTATTTCACTTTATAATGTTAGAAATTTAAGTGGTACGCATGTAAATATATATGTTTACGTGTTAGATATGTAAATGCAATAAATAAAATCAAAATACTTAAAATAAAGTTAAAAATATTTTTTTCAATTGAATTAAAAAAAAATTCACCCATTTTAGTTTTATATTTTAAATTTATTCTAATAAAAGATATTAAATATTAATTTATCATTAAAATTTTGGCTATTTGTACACATGGGCATATTTTCAAATAAAAAAAATGATAATTGAGTGATATAAAGAATAATTTCTAAAAGATGGCTTTAAAAACTTTTAACTATTTATCATTTCGAAAAACCAACTCTCTGGAAAATAATTTCATTCCACCATACAGCTTTATTTTTCTAAGTGGCGACACCAGCAGATTTTTTTGATGAATATACTGAATGATTATAAAAGTATATTTATGTTTTGTGAAAACATAGTTAAACTAATGTCTTTTTCATTCAATCCTGATTAATAAAAACCAGGAACGAGTATTAATGAAAAATATATATATAATTTGTTTGTTAGTTTCTGTTATTCATTCTTAATCGATATGGGTCAACATGGGGTGTATCACCATTAGACTTTCTTAAATATCTTGATTGATCCTTACTCTTCCCTCTCCTTCTCCAAGTAACCTTTGGCAAGGGAGGAATAGACAGAATCTGTCAAAAAAGAGAAAAAAGGGACAAGAGAAGACTATTGAGACACTTAAAAAGTATTTAGAGGAGCTTCATGATGAAACTTCTTTTTATTTACATGCTCTCATTTTTCTGGATAAGATGGGGATGCGTAAAATGGTGGTGCAAAAAAGAAAATTATTTGTTTGATAAGAAATACTAATTTCTTGAAAAGCATATGATCCTTCAAGTTTTGTTTTGGAAAAGTGGGAAACACAACTTAAGAACAAGAAAGCTTTATTTTACTGAACAGTAAAAAACAATCATCAATAGCCATACCTCAACTATTTGAGTTTAGCTTATTAATTTTAGTTTTCATTCATCTATTTTAAGTGTTGAATGACAAGATTTGGAAATCTCATTTCCAATGATCCAGGAGAAACTGAATTTAATTTTTACTCTAATTGAGGCCAATGAATGTTAATTCTTGCAAATTAAGCGCAATGGAACTCTCCACCGAATACCATAAATTTGCTAACAAATAAAACTATACCCCAAAACCTCTCTCCACCTCTTGGTCACGCAAATGCTCTGTATCTCTGTGTCAAAGCACCGTTTACCGCCACTAGCTCCTCAAAAAAATCTGAAGGAACCGAATTGATTCAACACAAGATGCTTATTTCTAAAATATTCTAGTATTTTGAACTATCCAAAAATTTTATTTTTTTATTTAAATATTAATATTGTCTTAAATTAAAATAGATGATAATATTAGGAGATATCTAAATTTGAATTCAAATTTAGTTGCATTATCTTGTAACATCTCATCTTGTTAATTTTAATAAAAAGAGCGAGAGATGGAAAGCGCCCACAAGAAATAAAGAAAAATAAGGAACAGTCAAAAATCCCTCAAAAGGATAACCGCAAGGAAACCTATTACCATGTTAATTTCAATCAAAGTAGCCTCTTGATCAAGCTTGTAATATTTTATATTTTCACCACTAACTTAGACAAGTAGCATTGCCTTCCACTATCAAAGTGGAGGTCAAAATATCAAATCTCAGCCCAAAAAAAAAGGCATTTCCTTCTCTTCAAAATCTTCTAGATTAACTAGATATATATATATATAGGGATAAATATCAAAAAAAGAAAATAATACTTGCTTAAGAAGAAAAGCTAATTTCTTGGAGAATAAATATAACTATTCAAATTTACCTTTGAAATTTCTTGCAAATCCAGAAACGTTGTTTTCTTCAGGAGTATGAAATGTTAGTTTTCTCAAAACAAAAAATCAAATATACTCAGTTGTGGTTTGTATTGATGGGCATAAGATATAAACTATATAAGGATAAACATATCAAATGGTGACCAACACAACAATCATAAACCAAGAAAAACAAATATATGTGTATATTCCTACTCCAACTAATACTAATAAATTAGGGTCTGTTTGGGGCAGCTGCAGCTTATTGAATAATTTGCTGATAAGCTGATTGAAAATAATATGCTGATAAGTTAAGTGCGGTAACTATTACAAATTTTTATTTTTTTTTTTGAAAAGTCAAACCACATCCAGAAAGCTGTCACTGCACCTAGACAGGTGCGGTATGAAAATGTTGTTTTCAACGTTTTGAAAACACATAAGTTGTCAAAATGTAGTTTACCCAAACAGGCCTGAAGCGTTTTCAAAACGCCACCACACCAAATAAGCTGCCCAAACGGGCCCTTAATTAATATCCCAAGTTCATCACATCCGGATTATTATTATGTGTAAACATATAATGTACAAAACAAAAGAAAAGATTATCAATAGTAGGAAATGTTTTAAAAAGGAATGCGCACTCTACCTCTAACATTGATGTTATCTCCAGTTTTAGGGTTCCATATCCTCAGTGAGGCATCATCAGAACCGGTACAAATAATTTTTCCTTCAAAATGCAACAAAAATTTAATTAATTGACAAAAGTCCAATGGAAAATAATAGCTTAGGAAAGAGTATTAAACGACAAACAACTAAAAGTACCATCAGGAGAGAAATCTCCACAAGTGACACTGCTAGCATGACCATAAAATGTGTTAAGAGAGACACTTCTGTCAGCATTCCACAGCCAAACACTAGAATCTTCTGATCCAGCAAGTATCAAATGCCCTTTAGGATGCCATTTTAGCCACTGTGTAGTTCAAGAAGAAAAAAAAAATTAATAAAATAAACTACAAGGGTAAAAATAGTCCCAATTGTTTACATGAAGTCATTTTAGCCCCAAAGTCTATAAAAGTGTTAATTTAGTCTTCAGACTCTTTTAAAACGAGCTGAAATAGTCCAAAGGGAGAATTATTTCAGATACAATTTAAATAGTGGGGACTTATATGCACTTTTATAGGTTATGGAATTAAAACAACCACGTGTAAATAATCAAGGGCCTACTTTGACATTTTACTCAGCAAATTTCTGTAGACAAAAAAAAATGTGTGTAAGCATCCACAAGCAGCAAAAAAAAAAAAATTACGCAAGTCACCTCAATACCCCCTCCAGAGCCTTCAAGCGTACACTTTAAGCTACCGAAATTTGCATCCCAAACCTGAATGAGTCCATCAAAACTTCCGGTTGCAAGGAGTTGTCCGTCAGAACTAAAGGCCAATGTAGAAACTGTGTTTTGATGACCTTTAGAAGAACAATAAAATAAGAGCAGGTAAACACCACACTAAATTGAAGAGAAAATGTCAAAATAATCATTCGACTGTTTCAATAAAAAAGGAGCAGGTAAACACCTCTTGTGAATATTTCAAAGAAATACAGGAGTTCGCTCATGTAAAACCAAAAAACAAGAAAATTTGGAAGATATAATGAAAACTTCTTATTCCAAGAGCCATGTAATGAAATATTTGTATAAAGCACAACATAATTGACCTTTCTGTAGAAAAGGGCAATAATTTCAAAACATTACGATTGAGGGCAGCACTTTAAGATGATATAACTAGAGTTTGTTGTGAAACTCTCATAATATCATTGGGTTTTGTTATAAAACAGTTGCATAATATTTTATAAGTTTAATGACAAACTGAAGATAAATCTTAGTAGTGTTGCAAAACCCCTTACTTACAAAACTGGTTAAAAAATTATCCTTGTCCGCAAAGATTTGAAGCTACCGTACTTATTCACTAAAAGACCAAATTTCAAGGAGTTCTATATGAATATCCTCATAAAATTCATATATTAGTTATATTTACGGTTGCTATTTAAAGATCTAACAAGCAAACAAACCTTTAAGCTCTAAACCTGAATCTTGTGAGCCAACCTTCCATAGAAATCCTCTATCGTCTTTACCTCCTGTAGCTATCAAAGATGGATCTGTTGGACTGCATGCAACTGAATAGAGTTCATCTGCACCAATTTGAAGTTAGAAAAGACAATTGTATACTAGAACAGGATCAGTCACCCAATCTCACTTAATAACTTTTTCTAAATATACATCTGAAGATGCACCAATCTATTATTTCTTTTAGTGGTAAAAACAGTAGGATATTCAAACTGTCAATCAAGAGACCACAACCAAAAATGGGCATTTACATACATACCACAAATATTCTTATGTATTTACACCTGTATTTTGCTTTTTTACATTTACAGCACCAAAATCTTTCACATCACATAAAAAATACTGTTATTTTAACTTTGAAAAAGTGAAATACACCTTTTCATGCATAGGTAAGGTGAAATATATGTAAAAATTGACATTTAGGTGTTAGATATGTAAATACATAAGAATTGAGTGAAATGTATGTAAATTTCCCTAAAAAAAATGTTCAACGCTAAAAATAAAACACTTCAGTGTCAAGATATTGAGGTACAGCAACAACAAGACCGCGCAAAAGGATTTAGAAAATGTAATACCTGATGTGCATGAGAAGGTGCATTTCAATTTTAAAAAGTTAATAATAGTGGTATTTTTTAAGTGATATTAAAGATTTGAGTGGTATGCATGTAAATATCAAAATTTAGGTGATAGATATGTCAATATATATGAATTGTACGGTATCTAAGTAAATGCCCCAAAAATTTATTGCACTGTGACGTTTTACTTAATTTGGCTTGTATAATCTGCAACTTTAGTAAGGAACAAAAAAAATAATAAATGAAACAATAGCAATTATTGTCAACAATGTAATTTATGTGCATCTTACGTAAAATTGTACTATATCAATAATCTATAGAGCAAAAAAGAAGATTCGTTAATTTCTCAGCAACAAAAAGCCAACAAAATATATATAATGTGCCTCATTTCTATTATTTGATTAGAATTACAATTTGAAATGAAACACAGTTTTTTTCCCTTATATATAATATCAACAGATGGAATAATGAGTGACCAAATCAAATCCAGTGTGAAATGGATTCTACATGTTCTCTTAAAGAAAAAATTATTTTAAAGGAGAAATGTGCTTCTTGAAGGTACCGACTTTTAATATTTCACACCTGTATGTATCTATATGGTATATAGCAGCGAAACAAAAGTTTATGTTCTATAATCTATAGTCATGAAGAAGAACATTTAATTCTAAAATGAAACTCTCAAGGAATTTTTATCTTTTCTTATATTTTAAGATTATTTTTATTTTGGCGAGACATTGAAGCAATTATTAGAAAAATAAAAGTGAGAGAGGCGCTATAAGTATAGAAAAATTAGAAAACAGGAGTGAAGTTCATAATCATTTCTTAGCTTATGATCTCAAATGGTTCATGAAAAACTGATAGAAAATGACGTTGATTATTGAACATGAAATGATCATTTCCATGGAAGAATTTTTTGATTGAGTGGCAACTTACCTGTATGTCCCTTGAAGGCATAAAAGGAATCATCAACCTCCTCTACAATAATAATAAAAAAACAAGTTAGTCAATGAAAGCAAGAAATAATCACACAACACTCATTATTATAATCATTGATGAAAAAATTTTGCAATTAATATAAGGTTTTGTCATACTTATATTGATAAATTTGTCATGTGAAAGACAAAACATGTCACCAGGATGTTATTTTTTAACTCAATAACTATTAAGGTTGTCTTTTCAATGATAATGTTATTTACAATCCCAAGAAAATATTAATCAAGCTACTTTTTATGAAGTATATGAGTATCAAGCTTAAGAAACATCTTATCCAATCAAAGAATTGGGGGGCGGGGGTCAATTTGTCGGGTTAGATTCAAATAATTCAAATCATAGATTCCCATATGGTGCAGGATACTTATTCTTATGCACATGCCATAAATAAAAAATAAATTAAAATTAATATAATTCTATAAATTTTTTTTAGAGTGGGTAAACAACCAAGTCCTTTGCTTCTAGCAAGATAAATGTGTTAGTTCTGAAATTTTCATCATTAGGTACCTAAACTTTTAAAAAATAGCCACATCTTAAAAGTTTGAGAACTTGAGATGGACAATGGCATGAATTTAGGAAAGCATCAAATGACATTTTAGTTATGTGAAATCAAAATAGCAAGTCGCATTATGTTTTCATCACAGAGAGTCATAAGCCCAAAAAAACTAATGTTTAAGTGCATTATCCTGCGAATAACGTAAAGGCAATTTTATGTTTAATAGAGACTTCATGAAGTGAAAATCAGAAAATAGGGTGTTGCTTCCAAATAAAGGGAGCAAATTCTTTGGATATAAATAAAACAACATGAATGGAAATATTTGCAATAAATAAACTTCCTATGAATTTTAAATAAAAAATTTAGAAAATAAAAACAAAACAAGAAAATTCTTTTAAATATATTTAAGTAATAAACAAATCATGTCTTTCAGGGGAATTATAAATTGGTTCTAAGAATAATCCCCATCAAATTTGGTTGAAACCCATGAATAGTATGCTACGAAACACCCGCTTACCTTGGTTGCACTCAGAGAGGCAATAATCGTTTAATTTAAATGCACATATAATACTATCATTCAATAATTAAAATGCTCTTCTGATATAAACTAAAAACTAAGACAGCTTCCAAGAGTTTAACTTTTATATATATATATATATATATATATATATATATTCTTCATAATCATAAGAAAAAAAACCTACCATAATCGACATCTGAATCCATTTGCTCATCGTACCGATCCGAAAGCTCTGCCCGAAGTGCAAGATTAGGTCAGAATGACTAGAAGATCACAGACAGGAGTAAATAGTAAGATAGAAGAAGCCTTCATCGTCGATGGGGATCTCGTGAAGAACATCGTCCTCGTCTAAGAAAATCTCCCCTGCTTCAGAATCGTAATCTTCTTCTCCACTGCTAGCACCATTCATAATTGCCCCCATTTTCTTGGCTCGCACTTAAAAAGGCTTGTTAGACCTCCTTTATACTGTAGATAAAATGCGTTCTAAATTTTTAGGCAGGATTTAACCCAAACAGCCAAAATGAACTTTAAATCCAGGGTTTAGCGAATCCAGTTTCTCCTCTTATGGGCTGCTTGGTAGCTGGATTTAAGAAGGATTTACACAAAATTTAGACTAGATTAGGCCGAAAATCCGGGATTTAGCAAATCCAGTGAATCGGCGAACTTAGTAAATCGAGACGAGAATGGAGGCTTACCTCTTTAAGAAATAACTACAATATCACATATAGGAGTGATACATCTTCAACAAATCTCCATTATGCAACACGAATCTCGAGGCATGACATAGATCTCGAGGTGACTCATTGAGCAAGAAATATTCAAACCTTGATAAAACCTCATCAGGAACTTTGATTTCAACAAACTTACAGTCAAACTAACTCGCTCAACAAGAAGAAATGCATGTTACCAAAATTTGTTCAATTCAGGTCAAATCAAGCTCAGATCAAGTCATTAAACGACTTTTTAAAGTTTTTGGGACATATTTAAAAGGTTCAATGAATATTCAATCAAACAAGCCTATAGTCGAATCGAGCGTCTTGACAAGACGAATCCAACTAACCCAAGAATTCTCAATCCCGACATCATCAAGGCACTCAAATGTCCATTAAACGACATCTGATAAAAGGAAGCTTTCTGAACCGTCTAATTGAAGCGGTTCATATCCCTGCATTAATTGCACCCATAACATTATAAATAAAGTCACACCCCTCTTATGAGGAGGGGGTTGGAGGTTGAGAGATAGATTAAAGCTTTGAGAATAAGATGAAGTCTAGCACCACCCGTCACCGACGGTCGCCGCTGGGCAACGCCGTCGAGCACTATCATTGCCATCAACCACCACTGACTGTCGTTGACTGTCGAACACCTTCGATCACCACCAATCATTGTCTACCAACACCGATCGGAAGCCGTCAGTCGACGTGGTAACTTAAAAAAACCTTGTAACTCTTTCCCGTCTGTGGGACAAGAAATTTCTATAATCATCAGACTATAGTGGATTCTTACTTCTGGGTCGGGCCCCATGGTCTTTTCCTTTTATGAGTTTTCCATGTAAAAACTTCTAGTATAATTATTGGTTGCTTTTTTTTACCTGAGTATGTGTTGAATTCTCGTGCAACGTTAAGTGATGCAGGCTTTTTGTGCGTTATAAATAGTTTTCAACACCACAACACACAAGACAACTATGCTAAAAAATATGCAGATTAATCAGAATAAAATTTACTTCAGTATAAAACGTTTTCTCTTTTAAAATATTTAAAACTCTCTCCTAGTGAATTAATGTGTACTTTCAATTTCAAATCGTCACTAGTTCAAATCGTCACTAGGTAAATCGTCACTAGGTTGCAAACGCAAGTATATATATCACTCAAGTAATAAAGAACTCTAATGGAGTCCTAAGTATCGATCGTACAAGAAGGTGAAAATTTCTTAAGGAAATCATGCAAAAGCATAATATTTAAACTATAGAAAACTTAAGTGAGAAAACATGACAAAATTTGTTTAATGTCACTAAAGAAACTACGTTTACTACACTAATTTCTAAACTTCAAAACTAAATTTACTAAAAACTAAACTAGTTTTTGTGACAAATAGTTCAAATTGAAGAAAATATCATTTCCCTTACAACGAGATTATAGTTAGTGAACTATCAAATTAAAGAAAATTGTATTGTGTCAAATAGCAGCAATTACATTCTTTATCCTTTTTACAAGCGATGAAGAACGTTGGCTAATCCAGTGTTTAGTCCTTAAAATCGCGGTTAGGCTGGAAAGATACTGGCTCTAACTTCAAAGTTCCCACGTTCCTCTTGCCTGAGGGCTAACATCTCGTTTTAGTTTCCAAACGCCTGAACCAAATTGGGATTTGGGGATTTTAGTCTGTCACCCTAAAACCGCCAATTCTACTCCCATCAATGAATATTTCCTTATTTATTCGCACTCAATCCCATGGAGTACATTCTCATCCATGAAATTAAATGTGATTCTCACTTTGTTGTAGACAACATAGCCCTCTCGGATCAAAAGGTAAATGAAGTTTGAAGTTTGAATCATCACAATTATGAAATGAAAATATTGCACAACAATCTTAATTCTTCACACGACCATTTCTCTTTGTAAGGAGAAGGACAAAGAAATATACTCAGACTTCATGAGAAAGGTAAAACAATTTAGCTCGATCTCTTCCCCAAGCAAATCACTTGAAGTTCCTTTAAATCTCTATCTCTCTTTGCATTAACACTCAAATCTCTCTTAGAAATGTAAGGAAGAAGAAATCTCTCTTCACTCTCTTCTTACAACTCTTAGAGACACTTACCACACTCTCCCACACTTTGATACTCACACCACTTTTTCTGACATAAAAATACTCTTTTATAATGTAGGGATGAATTTTCCAAGAGTCTTCATAAGAACCTCTTCAAAATCCGTTCAAATTCAATGCATTTGTGAAAATAACCATCTCTAGCGCCTAGGCGCCGAAATCTGGGGCTTAGATGTTGTCTTCTCTTTATTATGGCGCTTAGGCGCCAGTTCAATTTTTTGAAAACACCCTTTTTTACTCCAAATTTTGTCTTTTTTGAATCCTTGAAGCTCCAAATGCCTAGACTTAATATACTTGCAATAAAACATGAAAATATATTTTTTTAAAGTGCAATATCACCAAATATAAGCCTTAAATATATATGTGAAATTGAATATTTTTTTGGTGTATCAAAATCCCCAAATTTAACTATTACTTGTTTTCAACTCTTTTACTGCATAAAAAGTATAACTTAAGGTAGTAAGCATCACTTCAAAACTTCTATAGTTTTTGTTTTATAAAGGCAATAATAAGACTTTAGAAAAATTTTAAATAACTTAAGTTAAAACTAAAAAAATAAGAATATTTAGTAATTAAGTTTAAGAGTTTTTGTTTTCTATTCATTTCAAGAATAATTGTAATTTATCATATTAAGAATGATTAGATAAACAATATAAAAAAGAACTTCATGAAAACTTCGTTAGTAAAAATGCTAATACTTTAATATAATTTTACAAATGTATTTAAGCCTATTTCCTTAAGTTGATTCAACTGAAGCCAATTTTTAATTTGGCATCTCCTCGAACTTCTCCTCACATATATTATTTTTGCTTTTATTTTTCTCTTTTCTTCTCTTTTTTTTTTCTTTTTTTTTCTTTTTGGATCATTTTCAATCCTTTTTTTTTTCATGTGAGAATTACTATATCTCGTTAGCCTTTAATGATTTTGAACTTCACCATCCTCTTCTTAAAGTTAAAAACTTCATACATGTCTTACTTATAGTTGTATATTAGCTTTAAAAAGGATTTTTCATAGCGTCTCAACCCCTTCTTTTTATATAACTCTAAGGCGCTCTTAATATTTCAAAAATATAATTTCCTTTATTTTAAATAGTACACACATAACATTATACTCTTATACTAAATATCTTAACTTTTAGAACTAACCTTCATTATTAAAGATTTTTAGTTAAGTCAACAATTGTATTTATAAAATCAAAAAATATAGTTATCTTCAAGTTGACCTCTGATATCAAAAGTTATGTTAAAAATAATTTTAAAAATATAGTTTGTTGAGGACAAATAAAGTTTAGTTTCGTTTAAGAAAATTTTTACATCATGAACGCCCCTCAAATATTTTGCCATAGCCTCATTTTAAGAAATCTCATAATCCACTTTCTTTTGCATATACTCATCATTATGATAATTTCGAGCCTTAATAGTTCTCATCTGATTTCTGAGAGTTAAAATATCACCCCGCTGAATAAGCAGTTGCACCATAACATTCTCAAGAGAAGTCGTGTGGGATGTAAAAGGTCCAGAAGCTAAAGTAGAAGGTATATCACTGCCTCTACCCCTAGCTTGTTGTCCAGCATGCAACTTATATGTATGAACACTGAGCTTACTGATAGGTTTAAGAGGGTGTATTAATTCTTCAGATCTATCATAACCCACTCCAAATTGGCCACGTAAAGTAAAAAATTAAGGTTGGGTATCTTAAACCTCCAGTAGTCCCACCTCTACAGGAATTATGGGTATTTCGATAAATGAGAGCACCGATGTGTATTCTCTTCATTTGTTGAATACATAAATTTAAAGTAGCTCTCTCCTTAGTGACTTCACTCAGATGATTTTTTGGAAGGAGTCGAGCATAAATAAAATAATGTCAAACTTTAGATTAAGCGTTTAACATAGAAGTAGAGAAGTTTACCTTATGGTCATTCTTCATTTTCCAAACTCTTCTTCCATCGATCATCGATCAGATAATCAATAATTTCATCCAATTTCGAATCAAATGTATCAAATGTAGTATATTCACAATGAAATCCATCCATCAACCCATATAGTGCATTTATTCTTTCAGGGGTGAATTCAACATTCTTACCTCATACAAATACTTGCATTTGAAACTTGTTGGAGGTTTGCATAAAATTTTCGGACGATCAAGATAACTGCTACAACCATGAAATAGCAAAAGGTTTCTCAATTTCTCGCTACAATCAATCCTTCAATAGGACCTCTGGGATTGTAAAATGCTCGTTCCTGAATCAGTTTACTTGTGGTGATTTGAGTATTATAATGATGTTGAGCTTTAATGTTCACAAATTTTCTCGTGTCACATACCTCCTTTCCCTTCATCTTCCTCATTTTAGGAGCCATTGAGTTCTAAAAATTTAAAATATTTCCACATAAATTCGCTATAAAGATAAAGTAAATGTCTAAAATCAAAATCATTGCTAAAAAACTTTACACCATGGATTCTTCACTAAATTTCTCCAAAATCTCTCAATTTTTGGTTTTCACATAATGTAGGAGAAATCTATGGTGAAATAAAAAAAATTCTAGGTTAACATGAAGCTCTTACCAAGAGAAGAAGAAATCCAAAAATTTTAAGCACCAAAATCCCCTCAAATCCGAGTATTTGGAAGCCCTAGTATGTTATTCGGCCTTATTCATAAGGTAGAAGATGAATCGAAGCAAAAAATACCTGTTACTGTTCGTTTTAGCGATTTTAATGACTCAGCCGATTTAGCGCCTAAGTGAAAATGCTTAAAATTTCATTTTTCAATTTTCTTGTAAAAAACGTTGTACACCAAATCACTCCATCTTCTAATTAGTTTAAATTCACTATAATTTTCATAATTAAATAATTTACTAACATTAAATTTTCACAAACAACAAACAAGTTCAAATTTTTATATATAATTCCAAATAATTACAAACAAGTATTCTGAAATCACAACATAAAACTCAGCATCGAAATCACACCAACAACAACCTAATGCTGAAAACTAAACATCAAATACTAATAATAAACATAAGAAGTATGATATCAAAAACTAAGGAAATTCAACTGAAATAGGAAAAATACTTGATCAATCTTCCTTCTTTTGGAATACAAGTAACAAATATAATATACATATCTTTAATAATTTGAATATAAGTCAAATCAACATTTATCTTTTTTAAAACACTCCAAAGTATTTCTCTTAGTATCTTATCATAAGCTTTTTCTAAACCAACAAAAATCATATGTATATCCTCCTTACGGTCTATATACTTTTTCATCAATGTATAGCTTTCATAGTAGACTTGCCCGACATAACAAATTTTGAGAAACCTTTGCATCGAATCTTAACCTATGTTCAATTACTCTCTCATAATTTTCATGTACGACACATTAACTTAATTTCTCTAAATTTAGCATCCTTTTGTGCCCCCTTCATTTTTAAAATAGGTACCAACATACTCTTCCTTCACTCCTCAGACATTTTTTTCATTTTTTAAATTAATATTTAAAAAGTTTGGTAAGTCAAGAAATTTTTAAATCCCTAAACAATTCCATACTTATATTGGAATACCATCATATCCTTCTTGATTTTCCACCATTCACTTTCTATAAAGCTTTCTCGATTTTCAATTCACGAATGAGACGAAAAAAAAAAAAAACTTCATATATTATTATTAACTATATTAAGATCACTAAAATCAAGCATACTTTCAAAATCTTCTATTATAATATTTTAATGGCTAGTAATAGCAATTATTTAATGCTAATTATTCTGAGTTATTTCATTTGATTTCCTTCATTTTTCTATTATATTCAGTTTTATTTCTTTCCCTTTCTATTACATCCTGAGTTTAATTTTTTTCCTTTTTAATTGATCCAATAAGGGGTATATATGTCCCTCTTTGTATCAATAAGTTATATTCTGGTTCTATTCCCACATGTTATCAGAGCCATGGTACTAACTTAGGTTGTTAAGAATCTTCTCGCTCCACTGAACTATTCAGATTTGTTTTCTCCCCATCCAGATTTGCTTTCTCCCGCCAAGAACCCCTACTCCGTCGTTTGCTTCCTGTAGCATTTCCAGCAACTTACCCTAGCAGCTTCTTCGTCTTCTTTTGGTTATTCCAACAGCTGATCCCAATTATGTTGTTGATCCCAACAACTTCTCTGCCTTCTAATGATTCCTCTAGTGATTCCTCTGGCAATATAAGCACAGGATTCCTTTGTGTGCTTCCTCTGGCGATTCTTTCAGCAATATAAGCTACCGCTTTCTTCTCAGTCACTGGATAATCCTCCAGAACACCCAATTTGGCCTCTCTGCACCAGGTAACTTCATCCCAACTACCGGAACTCCTTCCTAGGAGCTCGGTCTTCTTCCAGATTCATCGGATTTATAGTCAAACTAAAACTTCTCCTCGAGGACAGGACAACAATATCATATCAGAATCTTCCAATGTCCCATCAACCCAACACTTCGTTTGACTCAGTCGAGATCATGGCAGACTCCTCTAGCAATGAACCGTCATCGGAAGGGGTTCTTGAGTCCACCAGCGGATCAATTCCAAACTATATTCTTATGCAAATCGGAAGACAAAAAAACAACATGAACTTCTTGATCACAACCCATAAACTAAATAACAGTAACTTTCTCCAATGGTCCCAATCAGTTTCATTGTTCATCAGAAGACATGTGAAATACGGTCATCTCACTGGTACGATACGTGAACCTCCAAAGCCTAACCCGAAGTATTGAGCTTGGAAAGTGGAGAATTTCATGATCATGTCATGATTGATCAAATCCATGGGGACTTCAATTGTCCGATCATATATGTTCCTTCCGCTAGAGCCATTTGGATTGCAGTTCGTGATAGCTACTCGGATGTAAGAACTTCCAAACAAGGATCCAAGACTGTGACCTGATACTACAATGATCTAGTCGCATTATGGATGGAATGCAACATAAATTATGACAACACTTGGAATCTTCAGCAGACTTATCTCTCTTCCAGAAAAGTGTAAAAAATGATCGTACGTTCCAATTTTGGGCATGCCTCAACAAAGATCTTGACGAAGTCCGTGGATGTATCCTTGGTCGGATTCTCTTCTACTTGAGTTGCTTTCACTGAGATTCATCGTGAAGCAAGCAAGAGACTTGTCATGTTTGGTGCTTCTACTACATCGACCGAAGCATCCGCCTTGGTATCTAATAGTTCTCAACCCCGGGATGGTCATCCAACGTTTGATTATTGCCACAAGCTCAACCACACTCGTAAGAAGTGTTGAAAGTTTCACGAGAAACCACATCCAAACCTTCAACCAAATCTTCGGCTGCTAAGAGTCTCACCACGACATCTAAATCCAACAAGGTACAACCAACCTATACCAAAAACAATCCAGAATCCATCAGTTCTCTAAAGAGTCAAATGAAGCAACTAATCAAAATGCTTGGATCCAACCTGCTCTCTTGCGACCCGTCAATCTCCAATGTTCGCCAAGATACCAATCCTATGACACTCATTTCTTTTGCCCCTTCTAGTCCGGGATCATTGATTCAAGTGCAACGAATAACATGACTAGATACTCACCAGCCTTCTCAACATGCTATCCTTATTCAAGTAAATATAATGTTAAAATTGTTAACGGGTCTCAAAGTTTTATTGTTGGTAAAGCGTCCGTTATTTTAATAGGCCTAATTCTGAAATCTGTGTTACATGTACCTCTGCTAAAATGTAAATATTTATTTATCAATAAGCTAACATATGATATTGATTGCGTTGCTTATTTTTCTCTCATGTCCATGCCTTTCAGGATTGTTGTTGGGGAGGATGACTGAAACTGCTAAGCGGGTTGGTTGGCTCTACTTCTTCCAAGAGAAAAGCACAAAAAAAGAGAATACTTCACGCAGTAGTTGCAGTTTATCTCAGTCCATTGATTCTCCTATTATGTTGTTAATTGTCGTTTGGGTCATCCTAATTTTCAGTATCTAAAGTAATTGTATCCGTTCATGTTCACTAATAAACATCCTTATAATTTCAAATGTGAAACATGTCAGTTAAACATCATCGTGTCCCTTATCCACCTCACAATTACACACCTTTCGTTGTTTTCTCTCTAATTCACAGTGACTTATGGGAGCTCATTTGCACCCCTAATTACACTAATAAATAATAGTTTCTTACTTTGATTGATAACCACACTCGAATGATATGGTTCTATATTTTAAAAGACAAATCTTAAATTGTTGTCACTTTCTACACCTTAATTTTGACCCAATTCAAAACTCCTATTCATAATCTTAGAACCGACAATGGTCATGAATTTTTCAACTCTATATTACAAGAATTCTTGATAAGTAAAGGCATCATCCATCATAGCTCGTCTCGACACTCAACAAAATAGGCTTGCCAAGAGAAAAAACCAACATCTCATCGACGTCACTCGCTCCATTATGTTATACTCCAATGTCCCAAAATGTTTCTGGAATAATGTCATTCTTAACCCCACTTATCTCATAAATAGTCCCATAAAAAATTCACAACTTCAGTGCCCCTTTAACCGTCTTGAAATTGTTCTTTCATAACAATCATGTCTTTTCCACTTTAGACCCCAAATTTTTTTAGAGCACAGCCCTTGTTTTGAATACAGCCCCAACTCAGAGCAAACTTGATACTCTACCACTCACAAGGGGTATCAATATCTTGACTCTACCACAAATAAAGTCTATGTGAGTGCAGATGCCTCCTTTTTTTAAAGTATTTCCTACTTTCCTAACTCGGCCTCACGTGAGGGGGACCTACAGTTCTTGGACACAGTTCCTTACCTACTCCTGTGGATTTTTCCCCCATGTCACATTTAAATTGTTGTTGGACACAGTTCCTTACCCAACTCCTTTTTTGAAAGTATTTCTTACTTTCTACCACTATTTAAATTGTTATTGGCGGCATCATTCAAAATATTATTCACTTCAATCTTAGTAGTGATGCACCCATCAGTTCCTACATCGTTGATCAACAACTTACGTTTTCTCTCATTTCCCTGCTCCAAATGTTCTACATTTTTCTCATTCACTCTACCATGTCTTTCCTTCTCAACGTCGTGACTTCTATTGATGTTGATAGCGTCGGTGTCAGCCTCAACAATACAAACAATGATATTGAGGAGGAAAAACTCGGTGGAATAAATGAGAATAATGATGAATCTTTGGTGCAAAGAAATGAGAAAATAGAAGTTGTTGATCAACGACTTGAGAAGTAGGATACTTTGCCAGAAGTTATGCTAAACAGTGCTTCCACCCTAGACACCAGAATAAGCCATTAAGCTCCTGATACATCTTGTTGCGTCTTGGATGTATCATGTATCCAGAATAATGTGTCTCATGCAGAATTTCTTTACGTAAATCATTCACATCAAGAATATAAATTTTATTCTTGTACCTCAATAGTTTTTCTTCATCGATCTCATATTTCTCCAATTGACTTGGATTCACCTGGTCTAATATTTTATGGAACTCTACATCATGTGGCAATGTTGGTCCACATGAAATGCATGTAAAGAACATATTTGCTTGCTTATTTTAATTTTTATATGTTTGACATACGAGTCGGTTTTTTGAGCTACCATTTTTTTATTTCCAGGTATGATTTTTTTCTTTGATCTTTAGTGTAAGAGAGTTGGTTTATCTACATTCTCATGAAATTTGCTTATATGTGCATGCTAATAATATGAGAGCAACTTTAATTTAGTGTATCTTATCCAAACTTTTATTTTTTTTTTGGGCTCCATGAGCTAAATAATGTGCAAAACAAAGAAAAGAAGATGCAAGAAAATGATTTATATGAATTTATTTTTACATGATTTAACTTACCCTTAGCGTACCTCCACACGTATTATGATTCTACAACACCCAAACTTGTCATGACAAGCCAAACAAATCTCTTTCACACGAAATTATATACAATTTGGCATATCAGTTTAAACAAAAAGAAAACATTTTAGAAATAATTCTAAAATATTTTGATTAGCTAATTTAAGAAATATATTTGAAGGCTTGAGAATAAAAAAATTTAAATTATTCTCTCAACGAATGGTTAAATTAAATACATAATTAAAAACTAATTTTAAATAGAATCCATTTCAACAATAAAGAAAACTAAAAAATAATGTTGAAGAAAAATTTAAGAAATTATTTTGATTAAATTTACAAAAAAAATGAATCTCAAAATTTATCAATAAAACATGAGTTTGGCCTTGAATATAAGATATGGGTTAGACAATCTCCAATCGGGTTAGACAATCTCTAATGTGGTTAGAGCATTAAACACGTTGGATTAACTGCTAAGATTAAATCCAAATGAATAAGAAAATTTGATTAACGAGATCTTTAAAAAAAATTATGAATAAATGAAGTGGAGACATTTAGAGGAAAAAACACGAGATACATACAATAAAATTATAAATCAATCAACCTATAAATTATCAAAGCATTTTAATTCAAATACATGTTAAAGATCTAGGTTTCAACATTAAAATATAATACAAAGGCATATATATTATCACTTTTAGCTACAGAACTAGTTCTATCAACACTCTTTTGCCCAAACAAGTTTTAACCATATAGTAAAATTATCACATATTACATATTCCAACACACAAACAACTCTCTCTTAATCTGATAGTTTGACTTTGTTCAAATTCTTTATAACATATATATATTATATTCTATAATATTTTTGAGACACTTCACCGAGCCTAGACGTATAATATTTATAAGTATTTTAATACATTCAATATTATTTTAAAAATATTTGACAAGGCGTAAATTGTTACGGTGTCAATTTATTTGTTGCATTTTTTGTTTTCCCATTGTCACTATTATTTTTGGCGGTGTCATTCAAAACGTCTTTCGCCTTAAATATTTTAGCAGCAGTCTATATTATATCGTTAATCAACAACTTCTATTTTTCTCATTTCTCTGCACCAAAGGTTTAGCATTATTCACATTCATTCCACCAAGCTTTTCCTCCTCAATATCATGTTTATATTGTTGAGGCTGACATTGGCGTTGTCAACATCAATAGAAGTCATGTCGTTGAGAAGGAAAGGCGTGGTGGGGTGAATGAGAAAAATGCAGAACATTCGGAGCAGAGAAATGAGAGAAAATGTAAGTTATTGATCAACGATGCAGAGACTGATAAATGCATCACTATTAAGATTGAAGGTGGATAATATTCTGAATAACTATTATTTTATCATTTTTCTGCACCAAAGGTTCAACAATATTCACATTCATTACACCGAGTTTTTCCTCCTCAATGTCATGGTTTATATTGTTGGAGCTCACTGGCGCTGCCAACATCAATAGAAGTCATGGCGTTGAGAAGGAATGGTGTGGTGGGGTGAATGAGAAAAACGTAGAACATTTGTAGCAAAGAAATAAGAGAAAACGTGAGTTGTTGATCAACGATGCAGAGACTGATAAATGTGTCACAATTAAGATTGAAGGTAGATAATTCTTGAATAACGTTCCTAAAAATAATTTAAATAGCGGCAGAAAAAAAACAAAAAAGTATCAGACAAATTAAGACAGTAATTGTTTAAGCCTTGTTGAATTTTTCTAAAATAATAATAAATGTATTAAATATCTTATAAAAAATGTAAGTCTAGGAACAATGATGCATCTCAAAAATATTATAGAATATAATATGCATGTTATAACGAGCTTGCGGCAAGTCAAATTGCCAAAACAATGAGTCTCTAATCTTATTAGCATATAACATGTTAGATTAACTGTTAATATTAAATTCAAATGACTAAGAAAACTTGATTAACGACATCTTTAAAAAAAAATTATAAATAACTGAAGTGGAGACATTTAAAGAAAAAAAACAATAGATAAATACAATAAAATTATAAATCAATCAACAGATAAATTATCACAACATTTTAATTCAAATACAGTTTTAACCTTAAAATATAAAACAAAGGCAAAAATGTTGTCACATTTAGCTGCAGAACTAGTTTTGTCAACACTCTTTTGCCCAAAAAAGTTTTTAACTATATAAAAAATTAATCACATATTTCATATTCCAAAACACAAACAACTCTATTAATCCAATAGTTTGACTTGGTTCAAACTTTTTAAAACATATATATACTATATTTTATAATATTTTTTAGATACTTCATCGAGCCTAGACGTACACTATTATAAGCATATTAATACATTCAATATTATTTTATAAAATATTTGACAAGGCTTAAATCATTACGGTCTCAATTTGTTTCCTTTATTTTTGTTTTCTCTCTGTCACTATATATATTATTTTTTGCGGTGTCATTCAAAACGCCATCAACCTCAGTATTTTAGCAGTGATACACCCATCAGTCACAAGATCGTTAATCAATAATTATTATTTTATCATTTCTCTGCACCAAAGGTCCAGCAATATTCACATTCATTCCACCGAGTTTTTCCTCTTCAATGTCATGGTTTATATTGTTGAGGCTCACTGACGCTGCCAACATCAATAGAAGTCATGGCGTTGAGAAGGAAAGGCGTGGTGGGTTGAATGAGAAAAATGCACAACATCTGGAGCAGGGAAATGAGAGAAAACGTAAGTTGTTGATTAACGATGCAGAGACTGATAGGTGTGTCACTATTAAGATTGAAAGTGGATTATATTTTGAATAACGCCGCCAACAATAATTGAAATAGTGACAGAAAAAAAAAGCAAAAATTGAGCAGACAAATTAAGACAGTAATTGTTTAAGCCTTGTCAAATTTTTCTAAAATAATAATAAATGCATTAAATATCTTATAAAAAGTGTACATCTAGGATCAGTGATGCATCTCAAAAATTATTATAGAATATAACATGCATGTTATTACGAGTTTGCGGTAAGTTAAATTGCCAAAACAATGAGGGTCTCTAATCTGGTTAGCACATAACATGTTAGATTAACTACTAATATTAAATTCAAATGACTAAGAAAACTTGATTAACAACATCTTTAAAAAAACTTATGAATAACTGAAGTGGAGACATTTAAAGAATAAAAAACACTAGATAAACACAATAAAATTATAAATCAATCAACAGATAAATGATCACAGCATTTTAATTCAAATACTCTTCGAGATCTAAGTTTTAAGCTTAAAATATAAAACAAAGACATAAATGTTGTCACATTTAGCTGCAGAACTAGTTCTGTCAACACTCTTTTGCCCAACAAAGTTTTAACTATATAAAAAAATTATCACATATTTCATATTTCAAAACACAAACAACTCTGTCTTAATCTGATAGTTTGACTTGGTTCAAACTTTTTATAACATACATACTATATTTATAATATTTTCGAGATACTTTACCGAGCCTAGACGTACACTATTTATAAATATTTTAACATTCAATATTATTTTATAAATAATTGACAAGTCTTAAACCGTTACGGTCTCAATTTGTTTCTTTTATTTTTGTTTTCTCTCTGTCACTATATATATTGTTTTTGGCGGTGTCATTCAAAACGTCATCCACCTTCAGCATTTTAGGTGTGATACACTCATCAGTCACAATATCGTTAATCGACAACTATTTTATCATTTCTCTGCACCAAAGGTTCAGCAATATTCACATTCATTCCACCGGGCTTTTCCTCCTCAATGTCATGGTTTATATTGTTGAGGCTCACTGGCATTGCCAATATCAATATAAGTCATGGCATTGAGAAGGAAAGGCGTGGTGGGGTGAATGAGAAAAATGCAGAACATTTGGAGCAGGGAAATGAGAGAAAATGTAAGTTGTTAATCAACGGTGCACAGACTGATAGGTGCATCACTATTAAGATTGAAGATGGATAATATTCTGAATAACGCCGTCAACAACAATTTAAATAATGGCATAAAGAAAGCAAAAATAGAGCAGACAAATTAAGACAGTAGTTGTTTAATCTTCGTCAAATTTTTCAAAAATAATAATAAATATATTAAATATCTTATAAAAAGTGTACGATTATGATTAGTGATACATCTTAAAAATATTATAGAATATAATATGCATGTTATAACGAGCTTGCGGCAAGTCAAACTGTCAAAACAATGAGAGTCACTAATTTGGTTAGCATATAGCATGTTAGATTAACTGCAAATATTAAATTTAAATGACAAAGAAAGCTTGATTAACGAGATCTTTAAAAAAATTATGAGTAACTGAAGTGGAGACATTTTAAAAAAAAAAACACTAGATCAATACAAAAAATTACAAATCAATCAACAGATAAATTATCATAGCATTTTAATTCAAATACATGTTCAATATCTAAGTTTTAACCTTAAAATACAAAACAAAGGCATAAATGTTGTCACATGTAGCTGCAAAACTAGTTCTGTCAACACCCTTTTGCCCAACAAAGTTTTAACTATATAGAAAAATTATCACATCTTCCATATTCCAAAACACAAACAACTCTCTCTTAATCTGATAGTTTGACTTGGTTCAAACTTTTAATAACATATATATTATATTTTATAATATTTTGGAGATACTTCACCGAGCCTAAACGTACACTATTTATAAGTATTTTAATATATTTAATGTCATTTTATAAATATTTGACAAACCTTAAACCATTACGGTCTCAATTTATTTCATTTATTTCTGTTTTCTCTGTCACTATATATAATGTTTTTGGCGGTGTCATTCAAAACGCCACCCACTTTTTGTATTTTAGTCGTGATACATCAATCAGTCACAATATTGTTAATCAACAACAACTATTTTATCATTTCTCTGCACCAAAGATTCAGCAATATTCACATTCATTCCACCGGACTTTTCCTCCTCAATGTCATGGTTTATATTGTTGAAGCTCATTGGCACTGCCAACATCAATAGAAGTCATGGCGTTGAGAAGGAAAGGAGTGGTGGGGTGAATGAGAAAAATGCAGAACGTTTGGAGCAGGGAAAAGAGAGAAAACGTAAGTTGTTCATCAACGATGCAGAGACTGATAGGTGCATCACTACTAAGATTGAATGTGGATAATATTTTGAATAACGCCGCCAACAACAATTTAAATAGTGGCATAAAGAAAGCTAAAATAGAGCACACAAATTAAGACAGTAATTGTTTAAGCCTTGTCGAATTTTTCAAAAATAATAATAAATGTATTATATATCGTAAAAAAAGTGTATGTCTAGGATCAGTGATGCATCTCAAAAATATAATAGAATATAATATACATATTATAACGAGCTTGCGGTAAGTCAAAAGTGCCAAAACAATGAGGGTCTTTAATCTGGTTAGCATATAGCATATTAGATTAACTACTAATATTATATTTAAATGACTAAGAAAACTTGATTAACGAGATCTTTAAAAAAAGTTAGGAATAACTGAAGTGGAGATATTTAAAAAAAACAATAGATAAATACAATAAAATTATAAATCAATCACTAGATAAATTATCACAGCATTTTAATTTAAATACATGTTCAAGATATAGTTTACGACCTTAAAATATAATGCAAAGGCATAAATGTTGTCACTTTTAGTTGTAGAACTAGTTCTGTCAACACTCTCGCCCAACAAAGTTTTAACTATAGAGAAAAATTATCACATATTCTATATTCCAAGACACAAACAACTCTCTATTAATCTGATAGTTTGACTTGGTCCGAACTCTTTATAGCATATATATTATATTCTATAATATTTTTTAGATACTTCAGCGAGCATAGATGTACAATATTTATAAGTATTTTAATACATTCAACATTGTTTGCTTCGTTTTTAGTTTCTGTCACTATATATATTATTTTTTGCGGAGTCATTCAAAACGTCATCCACTTTCAATATTTTAGAAGTAGTCCCTATTATATCGTTGATCAACAACTTCTATTTTCTCAATTCTCTGCATCAAAGGTTCAGCATTATTCTCATTCATTCCACCGGGTCATTCCTCCTCAATGTCATGGTTTGTATTGTTGAGGCTGACACTGGCGCTACCAACATCAATAGAAGTCATGGCGTTGAGAAGGAAAGGCGTGGTGGAGTGAATGAGAAAAATGCATAACATTTGGAGCAGGGAAATGAGAGAAAACGTAAGTTGGTAATCAACGATGCAGAAACCGATGGGTGCATCGCTACTAAGATTGAAGGTGGATAATATTATGAATGACGCCGCCAACAACAATTTAAATAGTGACAGCAAGAAAGCAAAAATGGAGCAGACAAATTAAGACACTAATTGTTTAAGTCTCGTCAAATATTTCAAAAATAATAATAAATGTATTAAATAACTTATAAACAGTGTACGTTTAAGATATGTGATGCACCTCAAAAATATTATGGAATATAATATACATCTTTTAACGAGCTTGTAGCAAGTCAAACTACATTTATGCATTTGAGTTATATTTAAGGTTGAAACCTTGATCTTGAACATGTATTTGAATTAAATGTTGTAATTATTTATCTGTTGATTGATTTGTAATGTTATTGTATTTATCTAGCATTTTTTTCTTTAAATGTCTCTAGTTCAGTTATTCATAACTTTTTTTAAAGGTCTCGTTAATCAAGTTTTCTTATTCTTTTGGATTTAATCTTAGCAGTTGATCTTATGCGCTATATACTAACCAGATTAGAGACCCTCCTTGTTTTGGTAGTTTGACTTGCCACAAGCTCGTTAGAATACCAAAAAAATATTAATCAAGCAACTTTATGAAGTATATGTGTATCAAGCTTAAGAAACATCTTATCCAATCAAGGGGGGGGGGGGATATCTATTCTTATGCACATGCCCAATCTAAGAATTAAAAGATAAATAATAAATCAATTAAAATTAACATAATTCTATAATTTTTTTTTTAAGTGGGTAAACGACCAAGTACTTTGCTTCTTAGCAAGATAAATATGTTAGCTCTGAAATTTTCATTATTAGGTCCCTAAATTTTTAAAAATTAAGTCACATCTTAAAAGTTCGAGAACTTGAGATGGACAATGGTACAAGTTTAAGAAAGCATCTAAGGACATTTTAATTATGTGAAATCAAAATAGCAAGTCGTATTATGTTTTCATCACAGAGAGTTATAAGCCCGAAAAAACTAATGTTTAAATGCATTACCCTGCGAATAACATCAAAGCAATTTTATTTCTGATAGAAACTTCATAAAATGAAAATCATAAAATAGGGTGTTGCTTCCAAATAAAGGTTGAGAGAGAGCAAATTCTTTGGATATAAATAAAACAACACGAATGGAGATCTTTGCAATAAATAAACTGCCTATAAATTTCAAATAAAAAATCTAGAAAAGAAAAACAAAATAAGAAAATTCTTTTAAATATATTTAAGTAATAAACAAATCATGTCTTTCAGTGGAATTATAGATTGGTTCTAAGTAGAATCCCCATCAAATGTGGTTGAAATACATGAAGAACCAAGCATACAAATAGCTTGAAGGAAGCACTTCGAAAGAGATATTTCTAGTAAAATATGGATCATAATCATTATTAGTCTTAACTTAGCTATTCAAAATCAGCTTTAAGAATTCACAACCACGGTTGATTTCTATTTCATGTTACATGGGAGGCCTTTTTTCAAAGTCATATAAATTTTTGTTTCATTCTTTTTATTTCAATAAGCACTACTCTAACCAATTATTTAATAAAATGGTTTTCCTCTTGTATTCTGCCAAGTTTTGACACGTTCATAATAAAACTCTCACTTTATCACATTGACCTTATTGTGAGTAATTTCATTATTTGCAACACATAACTACTAAATATAATCGGGTAAATAGTTGTATAACATCTACCATTGCATCGCAACATTATTATTCTATCACGAATAGAGCTGTCAATTTGGCTCATTATTTGCAACACATAACTACTAAATATAATCGTTAAGCAGCTCGTGTTCGGCTCGTTTGTTTAGTCT
>NW_018164668.1:1038322-1043692 GCF_001263595.1 Phalaenopsis equestris
AATTTTTTAAAAACCAAATTATCATATTTTAAAAAAAACTTTCTTATAAATTATAATATATAAAAAATATTAAGAATAATATATTACTATTACTTATATACTATTATATATTTATAAAATATAAATTACATATTTAATATAATATATAATAAAACGTTTGTACCCAAATAAACCCTAACAAGTAACAGTGCTCCCAATCCCATTCTCGTCTCCCGTCCGCCGTCTCCTCTAAAATTCGTGATCGCGAGCTGTCTTTCCCTCATTCTCTTCTGAAAATCGGCGAAAGGCTTTCTGGTGCGAGAGCTTAGGGTTCGTCGCTCATGTTCGTCTGCTAATCTCTAGTTCTATTTCTCCTCGGATAGTAAGCATTGGCTCGACTGCTCGATTTTCTTGCTTGGTTGCTTCGTTACTTACAGAGGTGTTAGATTTGAGTATCTTTTCTCTATTATTTCATATTTATCTTTGGATTCACCTCTTAGCTTAAATTTTTTTAAATTTCTTTTAGATTTACTTAGATTTTTTGAGTGAAACCTAGTTTTTTAGGGGTTTTGGCAATGAAATCTCGCATATTGCATTTAGATCTGTTTTTTTATGGATGAGAACTGATATAAGGGTTGTTGAAAATTTTAAAAAAACTGATCTTTACTACTCCTTCTCGGCAGTGTTAGCTCGATCGATTGGTATTTTTTTTTGGTTGCTCGATAAACAGTTTAAAGTTTAAACTGCATTAAATTTCAGTCCAGTGGATTTGGTTTTATCAATAATTTGATTGGCTTGATTTTTCAGATCTCAGATTTCGGTTTGCAATGGATCCGACCAACCTTTCTAGTAACTTTTAAACTTTCATATTTATATTGTATTTGCAGTTTACTAATATTCATACCATTCAATCCATTAACCATGACATTTCAAAATGTAAATTACTACATTGATGCACCAAAGGTACTCTTAAGCTTTCATCATCTCTTCTACAGTGCCTCCTATTTTTCATTCAATCACAGTTGTTGGCACAAGCTTGCAAATTTATTGGAGAAAATGTGATTGAAACAGTTATATTTGAAAGTGGCTGAAATTAGATCTTTTCCAAATGAGTTGGTTTGAGCAATGATCTACCACGTGCCATGAATCAAGCTAGATCTTTTCCATGAATTTGTTAGTAAATTTTCTATTCACTAACAATTTTCCATGAATCAAGCTAGGTCTTTAACAAAGGTAACCCTTACCTGTACTACTTTAAAAAACAAATCTGAATAATTATCTCATTGATCAAATAGAAGTTATGCTTTCTGGGTTACCATGAGCGGGTACCCTATCCATAGGATAATTTTCATTCTTCTTTTCTTGCATTTTCATTCTTTTTGATTTCTATAATAAGTTGTTTCTTTAGTTTTGCTTCACATCCATGTTCTTTTCCTGGAATTTAAATTTTTTGATATTGGTATCTGTAAACATTTTTCTTTTCCACTATATTTGTTTCCTGTTTTTGGGCGATTTAATTTTCTTTTTAGGCATTCCATATCTACCTATTCAACCTTTTAAAATTTATGGTGCAAATATTTTTTCTTTTCCAGATTGGTTTGAGGAAAGGTTCTCGATCTTTTGAAGAAGCCCGAGCTGCTGGATTTAGTGAAGATAACGGAACATTGGGTGATATCTGGGAAACGGTTTCAAGCAGTGATCTTGTTTTGCTTTTAATTTCAGATGCTGCACAGGTCAGAACCACGGTTTTGCAAACTTGTAATCATTGTTATTTCTAAATGACCAATTAATAGTATGACCATTGACATGAATGACCTTTTGTTGAATTAATTAGACTGTATTTCTTAAAAACTGAGGGAGTTTGATGCACAGTTACTACTTTTGGCCTATTTATTTTTTTAGCATTATTCTTCTTCTATATTTAGGTTTTGTTCCCATTTTTAGATCTGTAATCAAATGCTTCAAATTTCATTTCTTTTGATGTATGGACAGTCTATTTTGATGAACTAAATTTGTTAAATTTGATCAAATAAATTTTAAAGCTGGATTTGTTAATTATTGCGCTTCTTTACAGGCAGACAATTATGAAAAGATTTTCTATCACATGAAACCGAACAGCATTCTGGGATTATCACATGGTTTTCTTCTCGGCCATTTACAGTCACTGGGCCTTGACTTCCCTAAGAATATTAGTGTTATCGCTGGAAGCTCTGGTAAAGCTGACTTTTATTTATAGAAAATACATTTATAATTTCTCATTAATCATTCTTGTTTTGTAACAGTAACCTTGGTTTGACATCTAATGTTATATCAACAGCTTGCTTTAGAGGGGTTTAACAAACCCGCAAAAAGTCAGTATGTACCTAACCACTATATATTTATTTATACCAAATCACTATCAGATGTACAAATCAACCATACTTTCTCTTTCTTTTTTCTCTTCATATTTTATTTAATTAATGAGATGAAAAGATTGCCATAAAAGAAATGATGCAGTTGATTTACCAATCACAAGGAGCTCAAATTCAAGATCTGAAACAAGAGAACTCTGAAGACTCTTGCTATGCCTGCAGCACCCGTTCATGGAGTCAAACTAACAGTTTCTTCTGATACTTCAAGTTTCAGCAGCGATATGTTGAATTTCACTAACAAGAAGGCAGAGAGAAAGCATCATCAACTTAAGAACAACAGCCGGGAAAGAACTACTGCAATTATTGCTCCAATGGTGTGAGCTCTAGGTTTACATAAATTAGTTTTAGTAATTTGAGTTGTATGTAAATCATAAGAAGAATTAAATATTCAATACAATTATTTTTAGATTTAGATTTTTATTTTAAAATTTTATTTGTATTTTTTTTACTCTTGTTTAGTTTGTACATTTTAAAATTTGTAATAAATTGATTCTTATTTTTTAAGTTTTTGTCAAATAATGTTAATATTCTTGTATAAAATTTTGTAATCAATTTTTTAAAATTTTTTGAATTCATCATTTTTTTAAGTTAATAAATCTCTGAATTTTTATATGAAATTTGTCCTTGAAACATTTTTAGACAAAATTATTGTTTTTTTAAAATAATATTTATTAAATAATTTTATATTCTAACGAGTCATTTTCGAGCCGAACACGAACATGAAAATTGTTATTCGAGCATAACAAGAACACACTGTTCACGAGCCATTTCGAACACGAGCCGATTTCGAACACGAGCCAGATTCAAGCGAGCTGAACACGAGTCGGGCCTGGGCTCGCTCAGGCTCGGCTCGTTTACAGCCCTAATCACGAAATAGTTTTGCAGAGCTCCTCTATTTAATTAAACAATTTTAACTCTAGAATTTATGCCATAATCTCTTTTTTTTTTTTTTTTTTTTTAACTGATCCCAAATACTTGAACCAATCAACTCTTTTGTCAAGTAATTATTAAATTTACCCTTTTTAAACTTTCATATATTGCACTTGATATTTATTTTTCGAGAATAAAAACCGCTAAATTTAAAATCTTCACTCATTATTTTTACTTTTAACATGATTCAAAAGGAGTCTAGCCTATGAGAAAATACATAGTAAACTTCACCCCTTACAAACCGGCGTTTGGCTACAATTTGATTTTATGTTAAACAAGATTTATCAAGTCATATTAAATCCGGATTTATCAAACGCTATGTAGATCTAGCGAGCGACGACGAGTGACATCCCTAAATTTGCATCGTAGGTGGATTTAATAAATCAAGATTTACGTCCTTTATTTAACGGAAAGCAAAAAAATAAATAAAAAATAAAAAAACCATCATTGGAATTAATTCTTAATTTTTTTATGTTTGGGGGGATTTAAGTTAAATCAATTGCTAAATCCCATGAATAGTATGCTACCAAACACCCCTTTACCTTGTTTGCACTCAGAGAGGCAATAATCGCTTAATTTAAACGCACATATTACTATCATTCAAAAACTAAAATGCTTTTCTTGTATAAACCAACAACTAAGCCGGATTCCAAGAGATTAATTTTATGAAATATTATAAACAAAAAAGAATTTATTCGTCATAATCATAAGAAAAAAACCTACCATAATCGACATCTGAATCCATTTGCTCATCGTCCCGATCCGGAAGCTCTGCACGAAGTGCAAGATTAGGTTAGAATGACTACAAGATCACAGACAGGAGTAAAGTGGTAAGATAGATGAAACCTTCCTCGTCGATGGGGATCTCGTGAAGAACATCGTCCTCGTCTAAGAAAACCTCCCCTGCTTCAGAATCGTAATCTTCTTCTCCACTGCTATTGAGATTAGCACCATTCATATTTCCCCGCGCTTTCTTCGCTCGCACCTAAAAGGCTTGTTAGACCTCCTTTCTGCTTTAGATAAAAATGCGCTCAACATTTTTACGCAGTATTTAGCCCAAACGGCGAACATGAACTTAAATCCAGGATTTAGCGAATCCAGTTTCTCCTCTTAGGGGCTGTTTGGTAGCCGGATTTAAGAAGGATTCACGCTGGATTTAGACTAAATCCTGCCAAAATGCAAAAATGCATTTCCGTAAATCTTGAGATTAGGTCAATCCCAAAATGACGCCGATTCGCCGTAAATCCGGGATTAGTAATGGCGCGAACAGACTTACCTTCTGGTTTCTGGTAGGAGCGGAGCGGAAGGATGAGAAAGATTGGCGTTTCGGTGGCCTATGTAAGCCCGATCACGTCGTTCCCTTCCCAGGTAGGCGACTGTATCGTGAAGGTTCGTTCACCGATGGTTCTAAGCGAAACCAGGACGGGTAGGGAGATTACCGATGGACTCCCTTTAATTCCTCATCTCACTGCTTGCGGACTGGGAATAACTGATGAGCTTCGCCGACTCCACGATCCTTCGCCGACTCCAATGCTTCTTCGCCGAGAAACTCGCTGCACTTTTGGGAATTTCAGTGGGGTTCGGTTTTAACTATTAAATTAATTAAAATGATATTTAACTATGATTTATTTGCTTGCATAATTATTTAAAAATTTAATTAATTTTATGAGTTTGATTAGTTTGATAAATAACTAAGTTAATACTAATTAATTAATATTAAGATATTAATTTAATTTAAATAATATTAGAATTGATTATTATTTTTCCGTGATGGGTGACTTGTTAATTATTATTGATTATGTTTAATTAAAAGTTTATGCTTCTTTAATTATATTAGATTATATTATTTGGTGAATAATAAATTATTAAGTGATAAATAATCGATGAAAACCTCTCCCTTTGCTCATATTTATTTGCTGGTCATCCTGATCCATTTGCTCATCCGCATCTAAAACTGTGGTGTGGGATAGGTAACCATGAGTCCTACTTTTCACGTGATGTTTTAAATTATGACAAATTTTTTTGTTATATATATATATATATATATATA
>NW_018164668.1:1043744-1055792 GCF_001263595.1 Phalaenopsis equestris
TATATATATATATATATATATATATATATGATAGATTTTTTTATATTGTGTATGTCAAAAATAATATTCATCATAATCAAGAGAATAAAACATACCGTAATCAACATTTGAATCCATTATTTGCTCATCGTTCTGGTTCAAAAGCTTTGCCTAAAGTGCAAGATTGGATCTAAATGACTACAAGATCACACATAGGAGTGATATGTCAGACAAATCTCCATCATCAAGCACAAATCTCGAGGAATGATATAGATCTCAAGGTGAATTTATGAACAATAAATATTCAAATCTTGATAAAAAACTCATACAAAACTTAAATTCCAACAAACTTATAGATGTTAGCACAATATTAGTTTAATCTGAGTCAAATCAATCTCAAATTAAGTCATTAAATAACTCTTGAAAGTTTTTCAGACATATTTAGAAAATTCAACGAATGTCAAATCTAATAAGCATATAGTCATAAAGTGTCTCGACAAGACGAATCCAACGAACCCAATATTGCTCAATTCTGACATCGTTAAGTCACTTAAATGTCAATCAAAAGTTGTTTGATCGAAGAAAGCTCTTCAGATCGTCTAATTGAAGTGTTTCATATTTCTACATTAATTGCACTAATAACATTGTAAATAGAGTCTCACCCTTCTCATGAAAAGGGGGCTAGAGGCTTCGGAGAGAGCTTAAAGCTTTGAGAATTAGCTGAAATTCAGCTTCCCTCCTGTCGCTGTCGATCGTTGCTGCAAACCCCCACCGACCGTTGTCCGCCGCAGTTGACAACCACTGACCTCTGTGGAGCACTACTATTGTCGTCAACTACCACCGACCGTCATCGACTGCTGACCACCGTCAATCATCACTAATCACTGTCGACCATCACCTACCGAAAGTTATCAATCGGCATTGTAACTTGAAAAACCTTGTAACCCTTTTCTCGATTGTGGGACAAAAAGTTTTTGTAATCACCAACTTATAGTGGATTCTTACAATTGGGCTTGCGCGCGTGATTTTTTCCCTTCATGAGTTTTCCACGTAAAAACTTCTAGTGTCATTGTTGGTTATTTTCTTTCACTGAAGTGTGTGTTGAATTCATGTGCAACACTAATACGATAATTCATTACTCTACCACCATGAATTTTCTAGCATGCATCAGTTTGGCACGGTTCATGGGAAATTAAACACCGTTTGACATTGTCTTTCGCTCTGAGAAGACGATCCCCTACTTCATTTCACGATGATGTATATCATCAAACTGGAGAATGAACCTTCTTTGCATCTTGAAAATCATCCCTAGAGCATTCCTGACAATCTTCACCGTAGTCTCAAAAGGTCGTTCATGTCAACATTTCGAGCACAATTCTAGTGGGTTGTATTTTCACATCATATTTAGACAAAGTATCTCACAACTTCTTTTAGGTTGGGGGCAACCTTCACCGTAATCTCAAAAAGTCGTTCATGTAAACGTCCCGGGCACAACTACGAGAATCACTTATGGAATAGTAGGCAAGCTTCACCACAAAATGTACCGAAGTTCTTCTTCAACCAGATTAAAAAGTTGTCCTCTTTAAGGCCAAATACATGTGTTGTATACAAGTCGCATGGAAAACACCCCCTCTAAGGGCAAAAAGATTCAAAAGCAGCAATTAACGATTTGTCAATCATTATTCTTGAGTATGACTGCAACTATATTTAATATATATATATATATATTATGATAAGTATATATATATATATATTCAATTGCGATCTACGTGTTAATCTCAATAAATGTAGAACATCCCTGACACCTCATTTTAGTCTTAATTGATCCAAATGGGACTTGATTCGATCTTTTTCATTATAGGTTACAATCGTCAAGTAAAAGCTTCGACATATAACCTTAGATAGGTAAAAAATCCCTGGTGGATTTCTTTTGACCTCCTCCTTGACAGGCTGCGTTTTTAAAACAAAAGCTTCGACCAACAACCTATGATAGGTCAATCATCTTCAGTGGATTTCATATGACTATGTCTGTTACGGTTTAATATTATCGAGCATATTCAGTTATACAACTCATAACTAGTCTCACTTCCTTAGTGAAATCCTCTTTCAACAATTCCTCTAAAAGTAGAGCCCAAGAGGAGGACTCAAAGGGAATATACGATACTCTTGAAAGTCAAGTCTAAGAGACAAGACTCGATGGGAAGATACAATACTCCTGAAAGTCGAGCCCAAGTGATAAGACTTGATGAGTTGCTACCATGACCCTGGAAGTAGAGTCGAAGTGGTTGGACGACAAGACGATGAGAAGCTACCATGACCCTGAAAGCCAATGTGAAGTGATAACACTCGGTGTTAATATATGGTACTCATGGAAGTCGGGCCAAATAAGCAATACTCAATGAGAAGTTATCATGCCCCTGGGAGATGAGCTCAATAGAAAAGTCTCGATGGAAGGTTAGTGGTAAACATGATCCTTACTAGAAAGACTCCACTAAAGCAAGTGGTTGACAGAGTCTCCACTCAAAGACCGGAGAAAGCTACAAGCCTTATAAGAGACATAGGTACATCAAAAACCTCTGAGGGCTATAAGCCCTAGAAAGTACGGGGCACTAAAGGACATCATAAGAGCACAATCCTCGGAAAACGTGGGTACATCGAAAACCTTAAAAGACTATAAGCCTCAGAAGGCACAATTAAAAAAAAAATCACTGAAGGCTACGAGCTGTAGAAGATACCAGATCATTTTAAGCTCCTATAAGACATAAGCCTAAGAGGACACGTCCTCATGAGACACTATTGACATCAAGTTTTGTTGTCACAAGTATAGGGTATCCACCTGCATGACTTAGGATTGTCTGCGATTTGTTCATAACATATGATAGCTCAATAGACCCATTTAGGACCTTCTAACACTTGTTCAGAGCAAGTAAGCTAGGTTTGGTGGCGATTTAGCCATACCCGAGAAGATTCTCTCCGGGAGGCATTTCCGAGATGTGAGACATGCTTGATGCCTAATATAATGATTAGAAGTCATCACATGTTCATCCGGAGCCTCCCACGACTATAGGATGTCACTAAGTCCACCTACGTCCGCTACGAGAAAATTAGGGTTCGAGACACCCTGTGTGCAACGTGGTGCAGGACGATCGTTGGCACCAATTTCTCTAAAAAATGACCAACCAAACTTCTTCATTTAAAACTTATGAGAATACATTTTACTCACATGGACTCTTCAATAGCTTCCAGATCACTATCTATTTTCTATATTTATTTTTGTTTTTAGTCTGTTTTGTTTTGTTTTATTTTGCAGTTTTAAGTATTTAGAAAACACGTTTGGTGCTGTTATATATTATATATTTTTTTAAATATAAACCATTTTTTGTTTGGGTATTTTTTTATTTTTTTAAAGAAAAAGTCTATACTTTTTATAAAATAGTCGACTCTAGATACGCTCCAATATTAGTATATGAAGTTTTCCTTGCTCCACATAGCACGAAATATTATACGTAGGTAGGCGGGTGATGGGCGGAAGAGGGCTGCGGCCGCCGGATGGTGCTGCGGGTGGGGGGATTTGGCGGCTGGCGGTGGTAGTAGGCGTTGGCGGTGGGCGACAGTGGCAACTACATTGGTGACGGCGAGTTAGGGGAAATGTTGTTTGCCGTTGTAAAAAGAGTTCAAAAGATGTGTTTTCTAATTTTTAGTATTTAAAAAAAAATGTTCTTTCATTAAATAAAAATAAGAAATAAAAAAAATACAAACACTATTTTTAATTTTTTAGTTTAAAAAATAAAAAAAATAAAAATCAATAATTGATCACCAACAGCCCCTAAAATTTCATAATTTAAGAAAGAAAAAATTCTCAACCCACAAAATTCCCAGTATCCCACGGAGTACACATTGTCTTCCTCATTCACTTTTCACTGCTTGGCTTCGCGCAAGAGAGCGCAACGGGAAGACGCCAAGCCAGAGCACAACTCCGTTGATTTTCCTCCAGTATCTCTTTCCAGCTTGCATCCAGCTATCGATTTGATCCCGTCGAATCTTTCGTTGTTGCCCAAAGTTGAACTTTCGATCGTCACTTTGCTCGCTCGGGAGAAGCCAACTCAGAGATGTGCTTCTCCATTGATTTTCCTCCTGCATCCCCTTCTATTGCTTGCACTTGGATGATGGTTTGCTAGTTTTTTTATTGATTGGGCAGTGTACAGATCCAGTCTTAATCAAGTGCTCGGCTGCAGCTGCTCAATCCCATCTCAGCCCCTATCTCAACTAAACATGCATGCGATCCAAGCCAAGATCAGTCAGCCAAGCCGAGAGCACGGTCCATGGCACGACTTCAAAAAACTCGCATCATTCCTTCCAATTGACAAAGACAGGTAGGTGGTTGTTTCCTATGTTTTACTCCCTTACTGAATCCGCACTGCTCCATGTACCCAAATGAAACCTAGGGTGAAACTGACATTGGAGGTTATAAATAATCATGCGATGTTGATCAAGAAATCACCTCAGAGCTTCTAACCTTTCCCTTAAGAGCATCCGAGCAGTTCCCTGAAAGTTCCCCAGTCTTATATTACTTCTGAAACTCAGACCTTATCTAAACCACCGCACCACTCAATTCAGAGCCAAATAATTACTTGTGGTGTTTTTAGTGTTGAGGTCTGCATTATATGTGAAGTCTTTCCGAGTAATGAGTATTTTTTACTACTTCAGTATTTGTGATGTGGTGGGGAGATTTCAATCATTTTTACTAGTTCATGGATATGAATATGGAGCACAAAAATAATTATGTGGGTTTGTGCAAAAGTATTTATTTATTTAAAGATAGATCATTGAAAAGTTTTGTTATTTTTTAACCTTGATGTTATTTATTACAGTGAAGTGGTCATCATTTTAGAATTTAGAACATTGTCTGAATGAACACTTATAACTTTTAAATTTAGTGGTTAGTGGACCAATATGAGAAATCAAGTGAGGAAGAAGTGTAATGGGAGCAAACAAAGAACTATAGATATTAAATTTTTTTTTTGAGTTTTCATTCATTAAAGGATGATATTATAATGATTGTGCTTGGCTAAGCGGGTATTAGTTCCAATTATATAATGACATTATTGGAATTACGCCAGATGATTATACATTACTTGTAAGCGACGACCATGTTCTTTAAACGAGTATAAGATCAAATGACGGTGATGAAGTTGATATTGTAGTCACAACTCAATGAATTGAAAAAAATGATTATGCACTCGCGAGATGAAGTGATAGTGATTGCAATAGGCATTAGGTTGTCATCATACACTAATTTCTGATATTTATAATGATAACTTTGAAGATTTTGAAGATTTTATGGTTAGTGGTGTTTTTAAAGATTCTCTTAATTTCAAAAATGCTCATTGATCCAATGACATTATGAATAACTTTGGAGTGAAAGTTCAATATAGAAATGGAAGTCGAGTTATAGCCACGTGTTCGCACAAAAGACGCCTTTGGAGAATGTGAGCTTTAGTTATAGCGAACGGACAATCATTTGAAGTGAGAAAATTATATCCACCTCATTAGTGTTCTGGGGTGAATATAACAAGTAATAAACTGACAACTTCATATTGGTGAGCTGATAAATTGAAGAAATTCTTAAAAAGAGTTTTGACAACACTATAAAGAATATTTTAGAAAATATGCATAGCTTATCACCATTCATACATTAAATTATGAAAGTCATGAGAGGAAGCTCACAACAACACTTTTGACTTAATAGACGATAATTATAGATGGGTGACCTCATTACAAGCTAAACTTATCAATAGATAAATACATGCTCACATATTACTTACATTTTCAGCGAAGTTGATTTTTCTTTCAAAATATTTTTTTGTTAATTTTAAAATTTGCATTGATGACTTTTTAGTCAGCTATAGAGATCTAATCAGTATGGAAGCAAGTCATTTGAAGTTAAAATATTTGTGTGTTTAAATATCTACAATTTCATTAGACGGTGATAATGTGCTATTCAGTTTAGCTTTTGCAGTTGTAGAATCTGAGTCCAAAATAAGCTGAAAATGGTTTTTAGAATGTTTGGCATGTTATATTGTGTTTGATTTATAATATCTGACATTTGAGTTTGGTTTTGGAGATGTTATTTGGTGCGGGAGCTAGAGTTTTATTTTAGTTTTCATGTATTGATTTATATGATTTTATTATTTGTCTCTGTGTTTTATGATATCATGGCAGTATTTAGAAGGCTCTAGCCTTTATAATTAGCTGTTGTTTTGTGTGAGATGGGTGGAGAGGTTTTTATACCTGTGTTTGTTTTTTTTTTTGGAGATCTTGGTCCATCCAAATCTCACCTTGCAGTTGTATCCTTTATTAACGTCTATGTGGTGTTTAGTCATTATCTTATTATTCATGTTATTCATCGTTCTTCCCATTTCTTTTTATTGTTCTTATTGAATTCAGTAACCCCCCTTTGTCGGTATTATTTTGGTATCACATGCTGCATCCTTTCATTTGATTTTCTTTTCTTCTGTGGTTCTAGATTACGATAGACACAGTGTATGCGCTGAAGTTGGGGGCTACACATAGAAGTTCTAAAAATTCTCTCCTGCGGCTGAATACAACATCAAGAAATGATACATCACCTCGAGAGATGAATATACTGCCCTACAATGAATACAATTCCAAAGCGATTGTTTCACTACTCCGAGGGGCTACAAAAACTATTTTTTCCCTATCATAAAAGAATAAGGTTTATTTTACTTACAGAGTCTAGTATTCCTAAAAAGGTAAGCACCTTTAGTTAATTTATTCCTTAAAAAGGATAACTGTCGATTAAAATAACAATTATTCATTTATGTAAATTACGACGATAGATATCAAGTCTATTATTCAAAGTTTGAAATAACTCAAATTTAAACTTGTTCTTATCGGAAGACAGTGAAAGAAATGTATGGAGTGAGAGCATCGGATACTGGGAGGCCCAATGGTAACTTCAGTTGAACTTATAGTTCGCCTTTATAATTTTGAAATTGATATGATGATTTTGTTTAAGTTGAATAGACTTTTAGAAGGTTATGAATTATATTTGATAGAACGGGTCGACAAAAATTTTAGGAGAAATTAGTCCCACAACAATGCCAACAAGATAACCTCAAAACCCATATTAAGGTCAGTTCTACAGATAAGATTGAAGCTCAAACCTAACTAAGAAGTGAGATTTATGCGTTGTATTCCTGTCGAGAAATGAAACCCAGCCCGACTCTCCCGAGCTCACAACCATCCTGGACTAGGTTTGTAGCCAATACTTATTGCACTTTAAAATCAGGATGCTAGTCACACGTACCTTATGAGTGGTGGGCTATTATTAATAAAATAGATGTTTTGAGACCCATAACTCGATCCTAAAGATGGAGTGACTAATTTATATTTCTTGCTTAAATATTTTGCTATCTCAAAGCTCAAAAAATTAACATCGAATGTAATATCATGTTGGCTCGGCTGAACCAACTAAAAAATAATAAATTTGATCAATCAAAATGATTAATAAAAAAAGTTAATTAATCACATTTTTTTTAAAGCGAGACTCTAACTGTGCAATGTGAGTTGTCAACGGGTTATGTAAATTCTTATATGATGCATGTTAAGATAATATTTAAAGCTGATCAATATGAAAGACATATTCACTTATTGAGGGTGACAATTTTCACATGTGAGATTCTTCATTTCGTGCAACGAGTGAATGTCTCAGGTGATACAAAGGGCACAATGTGATGCTTTTCATATGCAGATGCTTTACCTTGATCATTAAGTTTTCTAATTGATTTTGTTCAAGCTGATTAATATTAAATGCATGTCAATGCAATGTCTACTGGTTATGAAATGAAAATATTTATGTTCAGTTATGAATTTTGTTATTTTAATACTAGTCATGAATTGCATTTTTGAAAAAAATTAAATTAAAGTTGAGGTTTGGTGAAAATTCTCTCATCCCAAGACCGTGATTCCGTCTAACTAGACACACAAAAAAAGAAAAATAGAGAAAATTTTGTATTGTTAACGTGCACACAACATTCAAGAAAACAAGTATGTTTCGTAGCATATAACATTCATATTGAAGACCCGACCATAATTTTCGGCCTCTGTAACGGTCGATCACCATTTATCATTGGCCACCAAAGACCACTGTTTACCACCGTCGTAGTTAAAATACAACGGCTTGTTCCTAATAAATTTATCTTTCTTTACATCGTATACCAAAAAGCACTGTCTCAGGTGTAAAATTGTACCCCAACAACCAATTATGACTTATTTGGCCAACTGCTAATATTACATACTTCAACTATGACCTCTAGGACCAATTAACGATATTACAGTAACTAATTTCGACCTTTATGACCAATTAACATTATTATAGTCACCAATTATAACTTATGTAGCCAACTAACGATATTGTAGTCTCCAACTTTGGTCTCTGTGGCTAACTGATGCTATTGTAATCACCAATTGTACTCTCTGTGGCCAACTAACTATGTTGTTACTACGGATCAACAATTTGCATGCAACGATGACCGATAGTGACAATTTGCGGGCAGTGGCGGCATGCAACGTACGACCGTGATTATAGAGACGGGCGATGTGCGTGCATGGGCAACGATGACAGTCGACAACAAATATCATTTAATATAAATGTACGGTGCAAATCTTAAATTTGACCAAATCAACTAAATTATAAATTCAACAAAAATAAACTTTAAATTCATTCATGCTTTACATTGTATTTACAATTCTTCATATCAAACACTTAGCATCCTAAAATCCCTACAAAATAAATTACAATACACTACAATACTCCCAACAAAGCAAACCCATAGTGGATTACTTTGATTGTGTCATGCCTTATGTTTTTTCCCTTTTTAGGGGTCTTCCACTTAAAAAATATTTAAGTCTTTTCCAGCTACTTTTCATTTATCTATGTGTGCGTTGAATCATCATTCAACCATAAGACATTAAATTATTACTCTAATGTTGCTGCAATCCATGTTCATTCATCCAATTATAAATAATTTTGCTAGCTTCTAAGCACTAAAAAAAATTCAGAATTGTTCTATTCAGTCATAAACATGACAAATTTGGAGATCTTTTAATAATATAATTAATGCTTTGAATATCCAATTATATTTCAAGCACTTGATTAACACTAATTTGATATTGGATTAGACAACTTTAAAATAGGTAAATTCATCTCACGCAACTATAAGTTTGCTAAAATTGATGGGCAATTGTTTTGATGCGCCACATACTCATATCAGTTGGTCGAACATATTCTTTTCAGTTGTAAGTCCTCTCTGGTCAGGGGTTCGATCCCCCTCCCCAGTGTAGGGTGTGGTACTCGAATTCTTAGGTGCATGGAAGATGGTCGAGACTTGTATAAAAGTCTATATATATATATATATATATACATATATTATTGAAAGAATAAGTCGGGGCATGAGGTTCTCATCTCACCCTATTGGCTCAACCCCCGTCAGATATATGGGGGACCCATGGGCCTAAATATTCAAGTACCCCCTCCTTAAGGCAACAATCGCCAGAGGCGGGATTCGAACCACATACTAGAAGGGGACATATACCGCCGAAGCGAATGTTCTACGAGCTAACCTGGGAATGAGACACATATATATCAATATTCATAATTTAATGGATGCAAAAATAGCCAAATATATGTCGGTCAATTTTATAATTCAAATTAATCCCAATTCAAACTTTAATTAAGATCTACTTACTTATTAATTTACCAACTTGTTCCTATGCATTTGCATATCTAACGCCTAAACTTCATTTTTGACATACATACGACTTACCTAAGCATCAAAAGGAATACTTGACATGCCTGAAAATATGCTATTTTTTATATATATTTAATGCTTATTTTTAGTGATATTGCACTATAAAAGAAATTATTTTTTGTATTTTTGATTACAAATATGATAGGTTAAGCAATTGGAATAAATGGAGCGAAAATGAAGCAATTTGGAGTCAAATGGAGCAAAGAAGAAAATTTTGACCCGGCGCCTAGGTGTCAGACGATTACTTCATGCTTCTAGAAGGCTAGCACCTAGGCACTACAGTTGGGCGCCAGAAACTGACTTGACATTTTTTTTAAAGCTTTTTGGATGGATTTTCAAGATGGGTGTGTCTATTCAACTGAGGAGGTAATAGAGGACGCCAGAGGTGAAGATTTCCAAGGCTTTTGAGTGCAGGAGAAGAGGAAAAGTGAAAAATTTCTTTTATTTTATGCATTCCAAATGATATTTGAGTGCAACTGTATGGAGACTTTGAGAATTCTTCAAAGGGACTTCAGAAGATTTGCTTATGGAAAAGTTTGAGATAAGTGTTTTGTATTTTTGTTTGAGTTTTGTTAAATTTTATTGTGTAAATTTGATTTTAAATATCAATCTATGTGTTGTTATATTTTTCTCATGAAATCTGAGTAGTTTTCTTTATCTATCTCCTTGTGATGAGAAATAATCATATATAAGATTATAACTATTTAGAATTCCTTTTATTCCATAATTGTGATGATTCATTATTTCACACTTATTCTACTTATACAATTTGGCCAATTGTTAAGTTAAAACTTGATGTGAACCCATAATGACTCGAGAGGGTTAGGGATTCCTCAATTAGTAAGAATCACACTAATCTAAGGGATAAAAGGTAGTCCATAGGTTAGTGCAAATAGATATGAAGATATGTTTTGATGGGGGTAAATTGGTGATTCTAGGGTGACAGGCTAGAACCTTAATCAATTTGATCTACGGTTTGGAATTAAAGCTATGTTAGCCCAATTGAGGGCTTACGTGGGTACTCTATGGTGACAAGCTAGAATCTACCAAGTATAGTTAAGGATTTAAGAACTTAACTCTAGGTTAGTCAATGTTTTTTAAGCACTCGAAAGGAAGTAAAAAATATGTATGCTCATATTTGTCACAACATTACATTTAAACTTATAAACATTTGATTCCTATACTGATTATGATCTAATTGCAAGGGGAATGACTTCCATGTAATTTGAACTCTTCTACGTAATGCTTGTTTAGAAACATTTATCATTTTTTTTAAGTTTAGAAATATAATTAGTAGGTATACATACTCATTTTTACACATAAAATTTCGATCTTAATTCATAGATAATTTACTTGCAGTTCAAGTAGAGTTATACTTAGTCTATAAAAAGAGTTTTTTTGTTTCCCGTGCGATCGATACTTGGGACTAAAATAAATTTTTATATCACCTAAACGATACATTTTTATCCCAATGAATTTTTGAAAACAAAAATTAGAAAATTTATTTTAAAATCAGAAATACCTAGATTAATAGGAGTAACCGTTATAAACACATAAAAATTATATTATCAACATAGAAAGCGGTCAACGCTTCACATTCTAAAAGCTAAAAATGATTGTTATTTTTGATATAATAGGAAATATTTGGGGGGATTTAAATGTAAAAAGAAGTTTTGGTGGTAGATATGTAAATACAAAGGAATTGGCTGTTAAGCTTTCCCCTTTATTTAATTTATATATTATATTTATTTCAAAGAATTTAAATTTATTATAATAATTTAAAGGAAGATTTATAAAAAAAAAAAAAAAAAAAAAAAAAAAATGAGAAAGAAAGAAAGAAAGAGAAGATTTACATACATTCCACTCAACTAGTATGTATCCGCATGCCTAACATCTGAACTTCAATATTTACATACACACCACTCTATTTATACATCAAAATGTGCCATTTTTAAAATGTTCAAATTGATGAAATAATGTACGTTTGGGGCGACGATGTTGTGACGGTGTGACACCGCACTGCAGTTTATGTGTGCTTTTTCAAGAAGCTGCCGTTTTTTTCCCACCATTCTTGAATTGGTGCGGTGGCAGCTTGCAAGCTACGTTATGACTTAAGAAAAAAATTTATAATAGTCATCGTAACTTTTTAAACATTAGGGCTCTGTTTGGCGCAGCTGCAGCTTCCCAGCTTTTCAGCTGCAGCTGCGCTGGCCCAGGAAGCTGCTGGGGGGGAGCA
>NW_018164668.1:1058391-1069670 GCF_001263595.1 Phalaenopsis equestris
CTAGATGGCGGGTCGCGCCTCTTCCAACGTCGCCCCAAACGAGCGAATTTCGCGTTCGGATGCCGCGCAGCAGCGAAAACGCTGCGCCAAACAGACCCTAGATCTTCTAACTTCCACAAATAGACCCATAGTGATAATGATATGAAAGATTTGAGGGGATGAATGCAAAAAAAATAAAATTTAGCTATTAGATTTGTAAATACAGAAAAATGAGGCGGTATGTATGTAAATGACCCTAATCTAATATTTTTTTTAGGATCAAAATTGTGTAAAACTCAAGTTCAGCTTCTCTGGCTGGACGCCTCGATTTCGCACTCATCGATATCGCTCCCGTGGTCATCGATCCTCTGCTCGATCTCTCTTCTTCGCCTCCCTTCTACTCGTCGCTGCTGCTTGGAAACGGGAGGCGAGCTTCGTAAATCGGGGGAAGAGAGTTCGCACTTGTGATGTTCGTCAAGCACCTTTTAGAGAAGGCCAAGGGGCAGGTATATTTATTGATCTTTAAAATGGATCGCCTTCTTCGTACTGAATCGTAGAACGATCTTGTCGTGATCTCGATATCTCCGTTGCGTTATCTCTTCTTTTGCCGTATTGGTTATTGATTCATTGTTTCTGCGGCGATGAGGCAATGTTGCCTTGTTTCGATTGTGATAATTGGATTTGAAAAGTCGCGGTGTTGTTGGCAGCTACTTTGGAGATTATGGATAGTGATGGAGTTCTCAGTTTCTAATGCGGAGCTGAGCGAAGACGGCTACATTTTAGAATATACACAATCTATAGTGTCTTGAGAAATCTGGTGGGAAATAGTTCCAATGACATGTGATCTTATTTACATGAATGATTAGGTGATTGGAACTTAATCCTTCGACTGAGGAGCAATGGGATTTTGACGAACAGTTCTTAAAAAATTGAAAAATGGCTTTTGCCTCGTGATGAGAGGATATATGTTAGGTGTTGTGTGGGCTTTTTGATTAATCTGACATTCAACAACAAGCAGTTGATTGACCTAGAGCACAATTTCTTATGTTTGATATTAAAAAGGCGCATAGTACGTTATCTCAGCTGATCAACGAGCTAATTATCTATTTTCTTAAACTAATGAGATGCCCTGTGTCCAAGTTTCAGTTTTGGCTCCTCTTTTTTATGCTTGATATGGTGCCTTTCTTTTTAATATTTTTGGAGTTTATATTTAACAATCTGATTTGTAGCTTCTCTTTCAGACTTATAATAATAACAGGGCATTTACATACACATGACCCAATTCTTATTTATTTACACATCTAACACCTAAACTTTATTTTTTACATTAATACGACAAAAAATCTTTTATATCACATAAAAAATACTACCATTTTAACTTTTAAAAAGTGAAATGCATTTTTCCATGCATGGTTAAGGTGGCATGTATGTAAAAATTGAAGTTTTGGTGTTAGTTATGTTACATAGGAATTGAGTGGTATTTATGATGATCTAATACTATTTTTTTTGTTTTCTATATTGACGATATTCACTTGATGTTATTTTTCAACAGATTTTGCAACATGGAAATATGGCACCAAGCAGCCAAGATTTTCAAGTTGCCATGCATTATGGTATTCCATATACTGCATCTATTCTTGCTTTTGACGCCGTTCAGCGACTCTTGGCAATAGGAACACTGTAAGTCAGAAGATGATTTGCCTATTTTCACTTGAAAAGAAGTACCATATTGATTGCTCTGCAAATCGTCAAATTTTAAAGATTTTAAGGTGCCCTTTTGCAATTTTACTGTTTTGAAGTCATTTCTTCCAAGCCTATAACTGGAGTTTTAGTGTCTTACTAGTTTGTTTGGCTATGCAAATTATCAATGAGCTGGGATTAGAAGTTAAAGTAGTACAAAAATATCATCGACCAATCAGTTGCTTAGAATTTTTATTACAGTTCCATAAAAGTCCTTACAGCATACAAAACAACAAAAAAGTAAGAAAGATTTACATACATACCATTCAATTCCATGTATTTGCATATCTACCATCTAAATTCCAATTTTTACATCCATGCCACCTTACCTATGCATGAAAAAGTGCGTTTTACTTTTTACAAGTTAAGTGCTTGTATTTTTCTTGTGATATGAAAGATTTGGCGGTATAAATGTAAAAGGTAAAGTTTAGGTGTTAGATACCCAAATACATAGGATTTGGGTGGTATGTATGTAAATTCCCCAAAAAGTAAATAAATGATAAAAATGGGGAGTACAATTGGACCTCTTATGCAAAACCTTGCTATTTCTACTATTTGTCCAGTGTAATTGGAGTTGATTTGGATTTATTTGATTTGCACTATTTGATCCATGCCCAGTGCAATATATACAAGCCTCTACTAAATATGATTCTGTTAAGGGGATAGGTTAAATGTCTGAAATAAGGGCTGACATGCATAAAAATGATAATTTAGTAGGACTGGCTTAATAATTTTGCCATAGGCCTTCTTGATTGAATGGGAGGGAGGGAGGGAGGTTTATAAATTTAGGTGTTAGATATGTAAATACATAGGAATTGATTGATATGTATGTAAATGCCCCTTAATATTTATTGGTGTCTTGACAAAATGCTTGCTGTGTGATGTAATTGCTTTTCATTTCTTTCTAAGGTAATTGCTTAAGAGAAATAATCAACAATGCTTAATCAGATAAGGGCCTTCAAGGATTATAATATTATGTTACAAGCAAAATAGATTTTCATAAAGTTAGCTCCATCTGAGGCATGTACAAGCATGTGAGGAAATCAATGAGGGGAACGTAGCACACGATTCTCATGTATTTGCGTATCTCATACCTATATTTCATATTTACATACATAGCATGGTGCTTTAAACTTATGCATAAAATATGCATTGCACTTTTAAAAGATTGTAATAGTGGTATTTTTTATGTGATATTAAATATTTGAGTGCTATGTGTGTAAATATGAAAGTTTATATGTGAGATATGTAAATACATTAGAATTGTGTGCCATGTATGTAAATGCCCCAAAACTGAAACTAGTTCTCCTTGTGGTATGGCTTACTGCTGGCATAACAATCTCTGTTGGATGCCTATTTCCAGGGATGGCAGAATAAAGATAATTGGTGGTGATAATATCGAAGGCCTTCTTATATCACTGAAGAAAATTCCCTACAAGTATTTAGAGGTTTGAATTTCACAGAATTATTTTGATTGTTGATTCAAAACTATTTGGTTATTTATATGTTTAACTTCTTGTTTTGATTATGTTAAGAGGCTTTAATGAGTCGTTAATTCTTTGTTGGATATTGATGCCAATGAAAGGATAATTTTTGAAATTGAGAGGAATCTAGTAATCGATTTACAGAAATGGTTCTTTTTAACTCCAAACCACATTCTTATAAAGTAGTTCTTCTCGTGGTATGGCTTACTGCTGGCATAAAACCCCCCACCACCCCCGCTTTATGAAGTTTTATATGTATTTTATTTCTGATGATGAAATGGTTGAGGGCGTGAGGAGAATAATTTGTGAACTTCATGCAAATACTGGTTTTGAGTAAACTCAAAAGTCTTTGGCTACAAAAGTTGATAATGTTACTTTTTTTTAAAGAATATTGGAAGTTTAGGAAACAAACTGATGTCATTTTTTGTTATAAAGCCTACCAACTTTGAGTTTCATGTTTTATGCTACAATCAAATTTCTTACATTTCTAAGCAAAAAATTCTTCCAACCCTACATTAAGATATAATGTATTTTAAAATTTTGTTTTATTTAGGCAACATGCATTTTAAGATATACTAATTTCCTTAAATACATTTGCTTTAATTATCAATAACTCCTTGTATGATGATGCATATGTATGTATATTATTATCTAAGAGTGCTTGTGTATGTGAACATTTTAAGTTTTTTTTTATGTATTTTTGTTCGTATGCTTATGCGAAGTAAGAACTTGATAACTTTTAAGTATATTGTTGATTTTGTAAAATGTTGGTGAAGGAAATCATTATGTGTGATATTTTTTGGTTGAAATTAAAAGTAAAGTTTGAAATCTTACCTAAAATTAGACCAATAATTTTAAAATCTCTTGATTACAAATTTAAATAAAGTTTAACGAAGTAGCTGCACCTGTTTAATAATAAAACATAGGAGTCTTTTAGGCTGTTTTTACGTTTCAACCTTTTTTTTAGAATATGATCCCTTGAAGATTTGATAGCATATTTGATATCAGAAAGCTAGTAAAAATTAAATTTTTGAATTTTTATAGGTTTGTATTCATCAAATTTCTTTTTGATGTATTAAAGGTGGAAAAGTGAAAAATGTCAAAATGGTCACTGGGCTATTTATTTGGTGCCGTTTTAGTTTTAGATTATCTCATGTGTTCAATTTACTCCCTTGACTCCTCAAATTTGATTCTTTGACTTCTCAAATTGAACTAAAACATTTCTTTGTTTTTTCATATTTGATGGAAAAAATAATGCCATACTTTATTTAAATATTCTTCTCAGATGAAAAAGTATTGTCAGACATTCAAATATTCCCCAACATATAGTTTAAATATATTAAATTAAATCTATTCTTCCATTTTGACAAAAAAAAAAAACCCTTTCCTAGTAACTTGGCATCACTCAACCTTCTTATGTTGATTTAGATTATTTTAATAAAAAAGTTAGTGTGGAACTAATGGAATTAAATAAAAAAACGCAGGCTTTTTATGTCCTTACACATGTGGGACTAGTTGAGTAATTGCCATAATGCGTGTTTAATAATATTACACGCTAACTGAGGAGACTTCTGTGTTGCTTGTTTTTCAATCATCAAGCCGCTCATACCTTTCTTAACCTCCAAGAAGCTTATTAATGTGTTTTCATAGTGCATGATTCTTGTATTTAATTTTTATTTGAATTTGTCCTCTACCATTTCATCAATCTTTTATTGTTGTCTCCTTGTTTCAGTTCCTCGACAATAAAGGGTTTATTATTGGTGTTTCAAATGAGAATGACATTCAGGTATTTTTATTATTTCAATTTTCTTGCAGTCTATCTACTTTTCTGTATTTGAAAATACTGTTCAATTATTTGTTGCTGATTCTTAGATTTCAGAAGCTCTGATGATTAGGTCATTGTCTAGATTGGTACATGAAATAACTAGCTTGATATTTGAAGATTTACATAGATCCACCTAATTCATATTTATGTACATATTTAACATTTAAACTTCAAATTTTACATACATGCCATCTAACCTATGCATAAAAAGTGTATTTCTTTTTTAAATTTAAAATGGTAGTTTTTTTTTATGTGATATGAAAGATTTGAGTGATATAGATATAAAAAATAAAGATTTGGCGTACGATATGTAAATACATAGGAATTAGATGGTATGTAAGTAAAAGCTTCTTTAATAATATATTTACTGGAACAAAGCTGCATATTTGGTTTAGAATGTGGTATACAGATGTTGTGTAGCCATATTTGTACTTTATGCTTTCACCTTTGAGGTTTATTGAACTAATCTGGTGCCATAATCTTTTTTGAAACTGCGTGAATCTTGGAAATTAAATGTGATTATTCCATTCATTATATGTCTTGTAGAAGCTTGAATTATTTTTAATTATTCAAGACATTATATTTCGGATGAGTTTTTTAACATTCATCATCATCACTGTCATCATCATGATTATCTCTTTATGTTCATGATTTCCTACATTCTCTATCGTGGTAAAAATGTTGCCAAGAGGATTATCATTTTATTTTCTACATTTTTTTTTTGCTCATGAATTTTTGTACATGACCTTAATTGTAGTTTACTAGCGTTAATTAATTGTGTTCCAACATATCTATTAAGTACTTATCTGACTTGTCTTTTCGTCTTTCTTCAAATCAAAAGAATTCTTTTGTTATTATGTTACTAAGATCTCTGTGTGCAACTAATGATTTTTGCATGAATGTCCCATATTTATTTATTTCTTTTAGCTCTTGCCAACATTTTACTTGCGGAAGCTTTTTGTTCTTGGTAAATTTTGCTTTTTTGTCATATTATTCTGAAATTTATTAGAGGTTTTATTGACTTGAGCAGGTTTGGGATCTCCAATGTAGGAAATTATCTTATTCGGTACAGTGGGAAGCCAACATTACTGCCTTTGCTGTTATTAGTGGAACTTATTTGATGTGCGTTGGACATATTTTAGATTAAAGTACCAAATTAGTCCCTAACTATTTACATGGAGTCATTTTAGCCCCATAGTTTATAGAAGTGCAAAATTAGCCCGAAGGCATTTTAACTTGGGGATGAAATAGTCCCCATGGAGGACTATAGAGTACCAATTTAAAAAATTTGGAGACTAATTGGGTACTTACATAAGCTATAAAACCAAAATGGCCCTGTATAAATAGTTAGGGGACTATTTTGACACTTTTACTCTATTTTAATCACTTCATTCTTGTTAGAAAGTTTGGTTAGCAATATATTTTTAACTAGCTGTAGAAGTCCTGTATTTTGCAGGTATGTTGGGGATGAGAATGGGCTACTTTCCGTGCTGAAGTATGATTCAGAAAATGAAAAGCTGTTGAGCATGCCGTATAATATTCCACTAAAGCCCCTTTCAGGTACATTCAAACTCTTTACTTAAAATGGCTACAATTTGTGCTTTATGCATGTTTACTATGATGGATACAACTAATGGTGGGCACAAATCTATTTGGTTCCAACTATAATATGCTTAGAATTGAACCAAAGCAAACTAATTAAAATCTAAAAGCCAAAATCAAATCATTAATATGAAACTAAACTGAATTGAACCAAACATTTTTGTTTGGTTCTATTTTGATTTTCAGCTTTGACAACATGTGGTTACTATTCCTAAATCAACACCTACCGGGAGAAGCACAAATAGTAAGACAAAGATAACATTTATATTTTAAATGAGAGGTAATTACCATATTTTCTTTAATAATCTATTAATTATGTACTAATCCATTTTGGTATTTATTTTGGTTTGACAAAAACATTAATCAAAACCAAACTGGATATAATCAATTTATCTAAAATTCTAAGCCCAGACCAAACCGGACCAAATCAAGTGATTTTTTCAGTTAGTTCAGTTTTTAGGTATAACGAACTTTTTTGATCTACCTCTAAATGGCACCACCCCCTAATTCAATCCACGCTCTTAAACTTTGATTTACACTAAATGGCACCCCCTAATTTTTATGAGAAGCAACATCATGTATTTTCAACCTAATTGTAGCTATTTTCACAGAATCACTTGGTGTTTCAATCCCTGACCAACAACAGATAGTGGGAATTTTGCCACAACCTGGTATCTCTGGCACCAGGTATTTCTTTTGAGAGTCATTTATGTAATTTTGCTTGCATATATTTCTTCAACTTTAAATTTATTAGCAGGTTCCCTGGGTGGATATGCATTTTGGTAATTTCTTTATATTACTCATGCTGTATTCAGATGTGTTATGGTCGATTTTGGGACTATTGTGAGGCTAAAAAAGCCGGTTAAATCGTGCAATAGATGGTTAATTTGCTGTATTATATACTACTTGATAAACGGAAAATTATCCAATTTTTGTTTTTATTACTAGCTTGCCTTTCTAACTTTCCATCATTAAACACTGCATGGTATTTTACTTTCACTTTCGTAAAGAAGCTTAAAGCCTACCCTCCAGTGAAAAAATGAAGAAGCTGAAAGGTTAGTTTAGTTTTGACATCTCGTAGGGGAAGGGGTTGCTATAACTATGCTTAAATGACTTTTAGATGATAGAATTTAGGGAAATTCTCATTCATAACACACAATTCTTATGTATTTACATATCTTACACCTAAAGTTTCATATTTATATACATACAATTTGGTACTTTAAACCTATGCTTGAAAAGGTGCAATTAGCTTTTAAAAAGTGTTAATAGTGCTATTTTTGATGTGATATTAAAGAATTGAATGCTTTGCGGATAAATATGAAAGTTCAGGCATGAGATATGTAACTACATAAGAATTGTGTGCTATGTGTGCAGATGCCTTAAAATTTAAGTATAAAATAATGAATAACTAGATGTAGACAAGCTATTTTAATTGTCACAGTAGGGAGCTGCTACGAATAATGTTGGCAAAATAAGATTACAGGAATTAGGACAGAAAAAATTATGAAGACCAAGATATCTATATTCTTGATTTTTTTTTTCTTATTAGTTTTTAACTGTAAGCCAAGCATGTAAAACGGTCATTGTTTTAGGTTTGTATTGAAATTTTAAATTGGAAAAAAATTAGTCAACATTATTTAACATCATTTTTTGAAGACATTTGTTGCATATTTATCCGTGCAAGGATTGAGCAAGAAATCTCAAATTTGAAGTAGCTATATGATATGCCCATTGAAAATTTTTTTAGCTAACTTTAACATTGATTTTAGCTTCAAAGTTTGAGCATGGTTAAAAGAGTATCTACAAATAATGCCTTGCAAATAATTGGAAGATGTGTTTGTAAACTTCTTTTTTATTTCTATCTTTACCATGCAATGTGTGCAAAGTGCAAATTAGGTTTTTTTTTTTTCCTCCTGTGTCTGAATTACTTCATTGGGTAAAAAGAAGTTTACTTTCTAACTTGTTATATTTGTGTCTTTTTAATCTTATATTCTAAAAACCACCATTTTAGTTCTCACCTTTTGTACTACAGGAGCTTCAATCCTTTGCAATTATGATGCCGTTGCCCAATTATTTGAATTCTTCATTTTGTCCTTATTTAATGTTGAAAATCCCAAAATAATTCCTGATTATTCACGAATGGTCTATTTAGTCCCAAAGTATCTCATTTCTCCAGTTTATTCACTTGACCATACAAAATTGATTACAAATGGTTCCACAGGGATTAGTTGGAGACCTTTTTTGTATAGTTGAGAGATAATATTGGGATCAATTTTGTATCGTAATTTTCATTAATTTTTATTTGAGGGATCATTTAGGATTATATTTGTGTGGTGGTGATGTTAACTTGGAGAAATGTGATATTTTGTGACTAATTTGGCGGCATACGACTAGTTGGGAACTATTTTGGTTTTTTCTCTCTTAGTTTGTGTATGCTTTGCATTTTGGTTCTTTTTTAACATATCTATTTTATACCCCTCGTATTTGAACAAGGATCCTATAAAGCTTAAAAATTCATGGTTAATTAAGCTTGAGATTATTTTTCCTCTAGTGTTAAGGCAACACACAATACCTAGAGTGCATCAATTTTCATCACATTTGCAGGTTTTAAGAAAATAATGGGGCCTAAGATGGTTAGTTTGGATGCTTGAAAGTTTAAACTTCCACGAGCGAAAAGTTTTGGGAATAAAATGCTTTTTTACCTAATAAGTTTTTGGAATAAAATGCTTTTTACCTTATCCTATTGGGGCATTTACATACATACCACACAATTTTTATTTATTTACGTATCTAACACCTAAACATTCATATTTACATGCGTATCAGTCAAATCTTTAACACCACATCAAAAATACCACCATCACTACCTTTTATAAAGTGAAATACACCTGCTCATGCATAGGTTTAAGACATCAAGGTGTTATAAGTGTAAATTCAAACTTTGGATGTTAGATATGTAAATACATAAGAATTGTGTGGTATGTATGTAAATTACTGTGTTATTTTAACATTCTTATGCTGGGGGTAGTCCTGCTGAGTTGACGTCTTGTCATGTAAAAATACTAATTTGACATTTGTCCTAGCATGTCACCACAGAAAACCGAATTGTTCCCATCTTCAGCATCTTCCTTCTGTTTTTTATTACATGCTAACTTGCTGCAACCAGATGCAAATTAGTCTTGTTCAGCTGAAATAAAATGTTCTTACTTTCAGTAATTTACTTTTTGGAAATCTGTTCATCCATTCTTTGACCACTAAAGATGGGCAATATTGTTGGCTTACTGTGATTCTGTAGCAGATCTTTATATTTTTTTCTCATATATTTATATATTGTGGGAGCAAGCGAGTAATTCACTGAATTAATTTAAATATAACTTTTTAAAATTTTCAGGGTACTTATTGCATATGAGAACGGACTAATTATACTCTGGGACATTTGTGAAAACTGCGCCATTACTATGAGAAGTTCTAGGGATTTGCAGCTGAAGGTTAAGAAAGAGGGCGATCCTTTCTCCAAAGCTTCCAATGACCTATCTAACACCATAGCTGACGAACCGGAGGAGAAAGAGATTTGCTCCATTTGCTGGGTCTCTAACTCGGATCCCATTCTTGCTGTCGGTTATATTGACGGGGATATATTGTTATGGGATCTTTCTGTAAGTTCCTCGGTCAAAGGGAAAGAAAGTGGTGTACCTTCTAAGAATGTCGTTAAATTGCAGCTTGCTTCTGGAGATCGCAGGCTCCCTGTCATTGTTTTGCACTGGTCTGCTGATGCTAAATCGAATAATGACAAAAGCGGACAACTTTTTGTCTATGGTGGCGATGATATGGGGTCAGAAGAAGTTATAACGGTTTGTTTTGGCCTCTGAGTGTTCTTTTTTGTGGGCATTTACATACATACCATTACATTTCTAACACCTAAACTTTCATATTATGTCGGTAACATTCAAATCTTTAATATCACATCAAAAATACCATAAAAAATACCAGTATGACTACTTTATAAAAGTGAAATACACATCTTCATGTATAGATTTTAGATACCAGAGTGTTATAAAAGTGAATATGAAAGTTTCGGTGTTAGATATGTAAATAAATTAGAATTGTGTGGTTTGCATGTAAATCCCTCTTTTTAATATCCTTAACAAAATTTGTGATTCACCAATGGAAAAGTTGCGCATAGTAGAAGTGGTTTAAACAACTTCTGTGTCCAACAATGAAATTGGATGATCTATTGCTGCTACATACAATCTTTTCTCTTATGATTTAGGGATGTATTACCCTGAAAACTTATTCTTTGTCGTTTCTTGTCTTGTAGGAATTTTTTATTCACTTTTAGTTCATACTCAATATTGATAATACTATTCTCTTAATAAATCTTCCTTCCATTTTTTTTTATGAATGGAATAATTTGAAAATATGTTAGTTTTGGTAATTCTCTGAACCAAGATATTGCATATTCAATTGCCATTTTAGGTTATTTGTATGGACAAGATTCATTAAAATATGTAAACTTACATGAGCGCATGACCTAACGTTGTTCTCATCACACATTCAATAAGTTCTAGAATCTGCCACAGCTTTTTTTTGTCATAAAAAAAGTCGAGAATCATATCAATACGCGGCAAAGATGACATGTGGGATTA
>NW_018164668.1:1069680-1078872 GCF_001263595.1 Phalaenopsis equestris
TTTTTTTATGGTGTAAGTTATTAATTTTGATACTTAGTCATTATTTTTAGTTGAAATTTTGATATAGTTGCATTGTAATTTGAAGGGCTATTATCTAGGCAGACAAATGGATGTAAAATAAACTCCTTCTGATTCTTTTTTTATGCCAATTTTTCAAAAGCTTGACGCATCGGCACACTTTTCAATTATACAGTGCATGTAACCGAATTGGCTGCATTTAATTTGCATGCAATCCTTTTTCGATAGGATCCAATGTCCTGGAGAAATTCAAATTGATGTAATTCATGGCAACATATATACTATTAATAACTGAGAAGATTAAGAAAGAATCTAGTTTCTTGAGAAAAGGTACTCCTTTAAGAAGCCATCAGCTTTGATCGAGCTGTCATTTCTTTCTAAATGTATCATTTTACTTTCCTGACTATTCTAAGACTTAAACCCGTGACATATAGGAAGCCACAACCGAAAAAAAAATATTCTACAAGTAGTTTTACTTATGGTATTTCCGTTTTTATGATTTTTTTCGCATGACTTGGTAGAAATCTGAAGTTCAATGATAAGCTGTGCTCATTGATTTTTGAGTAATTAATATAAAGTTCGAAGTAATTCCCTCTATTTTTATAGCAAAATTGTGGATCTTACCTCTCCAACAAAATAAGGTAATGAGGGTGGGTAACTGTACGGTTTCTGGTCTCATAGCATCTTTCTGACAGGAATATCTGCACACATTCATAGTTCACACTAGAAACTATCCGTAAGCATGGCTTTAGTTACCTACCACCATAAGCCTTGACCTCTTTTAAGTTTATTTTCTTTTCCATGCTGAAAAGAAAAAAAAAAACATACCTCATTTTCTATTCAAGGAATTTTCCTAATGCTTTGTGAAGCCTGTTTCTATGTTTGATCTGATATATTTTCTTAAGACATTATATTCAGACTAGAGGAGGCTCAGGCTATGGATCATTTGGCCATGTTGTAAAAACAACCATATTGCATTTTTAAGGAGTACTATTGAAATCTACAGGTATGGAGTTATTCGAGAAAATGTGGCATCAAGCAGGATTAATTCAATACTCTGGGGTACATTCCTTTAGAGAGAAATCCTTAAGAGGGTTGAATATGGGAGGCTGAAATTAAACCCATAAACTCCTAAGTTTAAGCTAATCGGTATGGTCTATTAATAGCATTTTGAGAACTAAGTTTTTCTTAAAAATATAATGTGCAATTGTTCTCCACCCTTATGAGAATGTCCACACTTTTTCAGTCATCATTTCCCTTGAACTTTTAGCACCATAAAGTATGAAGCTTCAAGGGCCCATTTAACTGTGTAGAGCCTTCCTGGGAGTCATTCATGCTTAAACCTTATTTGACCATCATAAAAGTAGCTATGACCTGTCAAAGTCGCAAACTGTTTCAAAATTTTTATCTTAGTTGAACTTTCAGCTTTAATATCATGCGTTAAGAGGGTGGAACACTTTTGGCCCAAATTGATCTAATTATTAGAGGATAGATACCCGCCAATCCTTAAGCTTAAGCTATTGGGTGACATACACGGTAGTTTATTAACAAATAGCATATTTGAAGTTGCAATGGAAAGGGTTAAGCCCAACTATGGTTAGAAGTTCTAAAAGGATAGAGAACTGATACCAAAATAGAGCTCTTTAAGGGGTGATGGAGAAGGATTTAAATGCAGATATAATAAGTATATGGCTAACGGTGACGATGCTTTTGATGAACAATATCTACTATGCCAACTGCTATTTTTATTTGTAAAAACGATTGTGAATGATGTTAAACATCCCAATATGATACAATATTATAAGAAGCTAAGAGTTTAGTAAATTAGGTAGTTTGTAAATTCAAAACCTGAATCCTCCATGATCTTATTTTGCGCTAGGTTCTACAGAATGAAAATATTAGATAAATAATAGTCGAGGCATTTGAAAGCAAAAATATAATATTTGATTAAGTTGGACATATTATACGTGTTGATAACATGGTCTTATTTAAACATGAAAATATTCTCTTGGGAAATTATTTAATGGTCTTAATGAAAAAAATGTTTTAAGAAGAGCAAAATGAATAATATCATGTGTATACTATATATTTGGTAAAAAAGCGATGTTTGAGTATCTTTAAAGGAGGTGAAGCTTTGTGGTTTAGATGAGATTTTTTTTTTTTGAGATTTGGAGAATTTTGACAGTTATTTGCTTTGCTTTCTTAATAAATCTTTGATCAAATCATATGTTCTAAGTTAATGTCTACTGATTGGATGATAAATAATGGGGTGCAAGTTTGTAGATTTGATAATTATGGGAAATCCTTAAGTTTTATTGTGAAATTATATTAGTGCTTATAGAATCTAAAGCTTAAACAAATTATACTGGCATGATTTATGATAAGATATTTAGTGTTGATTTAGTTTTTGCTTGAGACATTCATTAAAAAGTATGTAAAGCAACAAAGTGTTCTTCATATAATTTTTATTGATCTTGAAAATGCATATGATTTGGCAATGTATTAATTGATTGATGAGTATAAGGAGAATAATTTAAGGTTGAAGTTTATGTTAGTATTACTAAAAACATGTATCACGCGATAGTAACTATCATTAGGAGTATTTATTTTGACCAATGAGCATACAATTATATCAAATATATGCATTTTGTATCTTACTTTATTAATGTAGAGATGCATAAGAGAGAGATTTAAAGCGAGGCGCCACCACAATGTGTGATACTTGTTGATGAAATATTGATAGGTTGGCCTATTTTGACATGAAAACTAGAACAATTGGGGGAATTTGTTGAAGATAAAATGCTCAAGGTCAATAGGTGAAGAGCAAACAAATGATATAAAATTTTAGTCTATGTAAACTTTCTATTTATTAATCAATATTGCTTGAAGAGCAAGTGATTTTTTAGGGTGATAGATTAAAATGTCTTGGATCTATAATAAAAGAAAATCGAACCCGAACAAGAAGATTAAAATGAAAATTTTTCTCAGGAGTAGTATTTACGAAGGTAATAATATGGAAATTTAAAAATAAATTGTATTAATCTATGACGATCAACTAAGCTATGTGGATTCATGTATTGACATAAAAATGTTGTTGCCAAGACTCAGTGTTGCATAAATCCAAATATTTGATGGATTTGTTCTAAACAGAAGTACGTAGAGTAAAACATAATTGTATTAGAGAGATGGTGGGGGCATGACCTTTTGAAGACATGGTTGTGAAATATAAACACGGATAATTTTTTGCATGCAAAAAGTGATAAATAATGGCCAATAGAAGTGGAGATTGTGGCATACTTTGAACCTTTATTTGTTAAGAAAGGAAGCTAATATTGAAAAGAATCATGGGGTTAAAGAGATGCGGGCTCCAAAAATTCTGATTGCTCCATGGACTCAGCTTTTTATTTTATGTTTGTGTTGATAAACTTTGGAGAGTCAAATTTTTAGAATGCAGATTGGATTGTAGATAAGACACTGCTCAAAGATTTTGCTCTCATTTTTGCAAAGATTTTTTTCTGGGGTTTGAGGTTTCTTATAGGCGCGAGCCCCTTTAGTTAATTACCTTTCTTATAACAGGAGAACAATTTTGATTAAAACTAGTTATTAATAATTGAATATTCAACATATAATAACAACAGACATATGATTTTAATTTGTAAAATTTATCGCTTGAAGCTTAAAGCAGATGGTGAGGTAACCATTGACAAAACCTTATCAAGATCCCATGGCTCTGTCGTCCCGGTTCATCGTGGTAAGAGGTAGTTGACCCAAGCCGATTGAAAGATCCATGTCAACAACTATGAGCTGCGTCGTCCCATGGATCCTTGTAGATCTGAGGTGGATATTTGTTTAAGTGGACAAATTTTAGCCAACCTTGGCTGACAGGAGGCTTTGTGCCAATAAATTTTACTCTTTTGGTTTACAACTAAATGGGCAGAAATTGTTGAGTAACATACGTGCTTTGGACGTGGCCATAATCTAATGATGTCATTTGACGGCATGTCATATGACTCTGGTCGTAACCATTATTTTGTGATGCTATTTGACGACAAAACCACATGGATAGAGGACTCAGACCACATTCTTACGGACATGTGATTGCTTTGATTGTTAATATAGAGATACACTTGCTATGCATTCATTCTTTGTGAGTTTATCACCCCCCGACAAACTATTGCGGAGGGTGTATGAATTTTGCTTTTAGCTTTTATGTGATTGATTTTAACTTGTAAATTTTGATTTATTTTCTTTAAATCTCTAAGTGAATGATTTTAATTTGAATGTCTTGATTTATTTTTTTTATAACTTCATTTGTAAATTGAGCTTAAAAATTGACATAACCGGTTGAGATTTTTAGTTAACATGACCATTATCAGGGAATTATTTTTTTATGAACCTTGTCGACTCTGTCCCACTTACAGAGGATTGGGTTCAGTAATTGAAATAATTGAAGACTTTAAGACATAATTTAAAATAAACCTCTTTGGTTTAAATTTTTCTAACAATTCAACAATCATCAGAGAATTGTTTATCTTTGAACTCTGTTGGTTCTTTCCAACTTGCAGAGGATCGGGTTCAGTGATATATCATTTGAATATATTCAAAAAAATTTTGATACTTAATTTTAAAATAGATCCATCCAGTTGAGATTTTTTTGTCAACACGATCATCATTGGGGATAATTCTTTGAAGCCTTTAATTTGAAGTGACAAATAATTTTGTTAGTTTAATCTTTTAAGGCTACGAGTCATATCGAGTCTCGTCTTTATAAGTATGAGGATCATTATTAGACTCGTCAACTCCAGTTCATTCGAGGAGAATGATTGAACTAGTTGGGAGGGACTTGTAAATTCTTATTTTAAGATTTGAACATTTATTTTAAAATTATTAGACTCGTGAACTCTAGTCCTTGCAAGGAGGATTAGACTAGTTGGGTGAGACCTATAATCCTATCTTGTAGAACGACGGACCTATTAGCCCACACAACATTCTCGAACCTAGTATTTGAGCACATAAATGTTTACAATTTCAAATATTTGAATATCTTAAAAAAATTTATAAGCTTTAAAGACTTGCATAAATTTTAAGCCACAAATTTAATATGAACTTTACATTAGGAGGCACATGCAAGATTTTGAAAATATATGCAATTGATTTGCTTATATAGACACATTAATTTATACATAACTCAAGAGTATCTCTAGTGATACTTATCTAAATCTTAAGAGTGGGCTCACATTTGAAGATGTTGCATTTGACTTAGGAGATAATCATGAAGCTTATATATAAATTTTGGAATCATCCATAGCTTAAAATATTTGCAAAAATATTATGATTTTCAGCTTTAAAATGGGAATGCCTTATGTTCGCATGCAAATTTGTTGCGAATCGGGTCGCGAGATTTGAATTTTCAAAAAGCACCGTGTTTGAATTATTTTTCTTCCTCAAGAGCCTCAGTTCGAAAAATTTCAATTTTAAATTGATTTTCAAACCCTAGGAGCCTAAGTCTGAAAAAGCACAATTTTAAAATATTCAAGTTTGTTGAGCTTAAATTTAAAAATTCAAATTTTAATATTTTTAAGATCTAGGAGTTTATGTTTTAAAAGACCAAAACTTTATATATATTTTATAAAACCTTCAAAGTCTAAATTTTAAAAGCCCAGATCCCTGATTTTTTAAATCTTAAGAGCCTAAAATTTAAAAGCTTGAGTTTCTAAATCATTTTAAAATTCAAATGAGTCACATTTTATTTTATTGTATAAGTTCAAAATTTCAAATATTTTAAATTAATTACAAGTCCAAATTACTCGAAATTTTGGCAGTCTCCTGGTGTCAAACCCCATTAGGGGGACATGGGAGAATGTCACTCTTCCCAACTATTTTAAATGATCTGCTGGTCTGCGTCACGAGTCATTGCAGTCGGGGAGTAAAAATAAATAATTAACCCATGATCCTAAAAGATACAATGGGTCTTCAGTGAACCTGCAAAAAGTGTTAACTTCCAAAGCAACTTTTCCGAGCGACACTTAACTTTCCTCAAATAGTACTTAATTCCTATGGATGGATACTTGCGTTTTCCAAGGCTTGTTATTTAAAACAAATTTTAAATAAGTCTGCGGTTTTCCTTGAACGGTATTTAATTCCCATGGATGGGTATTTGCTTTTCCGTGAATGATTTTTTTTAAAAATTCCCTATTGTCCCAAAGTTATACCTTTTCGAGCGAAACAATGATATTGATGACGATGATCTCATTATGGCATTTTGCCAGAAACATCCAATTTTCAAGATGACATGTAAGACAGTACGGAGGCTACATAAGTGAGAACATATTTCTCTTTGAATAGCCTATGTTGATGGTCGTCTGCATCTCTATTATCCCGTTGACCTTTTCAAGGAATTTACAACCGATGCTCGATACATATTCCTTGCATCTCTCCTAATTCTCTGCAGAACCCCCTCTTTCTTCAACAAACAATCTCTTTCCATCCTCAGAAATTGCCAAAGAAGAAATACATGATGATACTAGAGGAGAAAGCTCAAATCACAAAATAAATACAAATATTATTATTAAAATTAATTTGGTTACAACGACTCTTTAAAATATGAAATAAACGACAAACAAACACAAAGACACAAGACAACACCACGAAAGTGTATCCCAAGGAAGGTGGAGGTTGGTCAAGTAGATCCGGAGGCTTGGGATACCGGGGTGAATGCGAGAGAAGGGCTGGCCAGTGTTGGAAGGTGAATTGGAGGAGAGAGGCAGTTGGTTAAGGTGGTGTGGAGGTTTGTTGGGCGGCTGGGAGGTAGGTTGGAAGGTGGGGTAGCGGCTGGGAAGGTGGGGCAACAACGGGGAAGGTGAGGCAGCAGTGTGGAAGGCTTGCCAACACTTTAGGAGGGTGGACAACGAGCGAGAAAGCACTGGCAGTGATGGGAAAGGTCTGAACAACAAGATAGACTGTTGGAAGTGGGCCGACCGAGTGTTGGGAGGAATTCTGGGATGGTGGACAATAAGATTGAGCAGTTCAGGAAGTGCTGCTGAGTGTTGGGATGGAGTATGGGGAGCTGTGACCTTTCTGGGAGAAGGTTGGCAGCAGGTTGGAGGGAGGATAGCAGCCGGTAGTTTTTGGGGAAGAGGTACAGTGGCCTACTGTAGGGCTGGGAAATGGGTGGACAGCCGCCGAAATGGTGGAAGGATAAATAAACATCTTGCCGGGGTCAAGCTACAGCCGGAGCACCACCCGGACCTGTGGAGACAATCACCACCTCGGACGAGGGACAATCAAAGCACTACCTTGATGTCGGATACAACTCTCTAAGGGGAAAATACCAAGGCTAAAACTTGATTTCAGATATAAAAAACAAAACCCATAACTGTAAGCACATCATCCTCTATTTTTAATAAGACTAGGATTTTATTTTAGACGGTACTTTAAATAAGAGAGAAGAATCAAGTCAGGATTTCATATTTAGGTGAGGAAATAAAGTGAGGGAAAATCAGATTTAGGAAAGGGTAAATAAAGTAAGCAACATTTAAATTTTGGAAAAAAATTAAAATAAGAAAGGTTTTAAAATAAAAAAAAGAGAATAAAATATAATCAAGGTTTTAAATTTTAGGAAAGTATTTAAAATATGAAAGTGCTAGGAAGGAAAGAAAACAAAGGGAGGAAAATAAAAGAGAAAGAGAAGGGGAAGAGAGGAGTGGTAGCCCCCCTCCCTTTGAGGATTGGTTGGTCCTCCATAGCTCCCGCGTCACATGAAGTATCACTCTCCTTAACTACTGCAATGCGCTTTTTGCTGTCAAGATTCCAAGCCAGTACACGCTCACCATCACTTCTAATTTATATCGTTTCCTATGGCTCAGAATTCTCTTGTATTCATAGTTATTAATGTAAACCTTCTCTTGCAAAGCCTTCAGCTCCTCTTCCAATGCAATTTTCATTGGATTATAGCCCATTGTAGGGCCAGTTCTTGTCAATGCTTTGGTTTTTTCTATAATATCCCACTCTAGATCATCTTTCTCTTTTGTAACTTCTTTGCTGCCCCGTATGAGATGAGCAAGACTGACTGTGCCCAGCACTGTGAGCGAAATGAGGTGCATGCCATATCTGACTGAAGGGTGCTTCCTAACCCATCGCTTGAATTTAGAAGCAAAATGCAGACTCTTTATTGGATGAACTGCTGGATGGATTTCTGGAGCCATATCTGAGATTTCTCATTCGAATTTGAAATAAGTTGCCCCTTTCTTTGTTCTTGTTTACGGAGTGGTGGCTTTGGCGTGTCTATCAAGATCTTGGGTAATGCATCTAGAATCTTAAACCAAGCAGTAAAATCAGAGAATCTTCTCTTGGGCAATTAAAGAGAGTCAACGTAATTCGGCTTCCAATCATCCGTCTTATGCAGCCGTCATATTGATGGTGGCCTTAACACAATCTCAAATTCACAAGGTAGGAAATCACATCGGACCAATGCTCTCTAGGAGCGTCCACGTGCGGGCGTGAGGATGTTCGCCGTCATCATGAGTCACTGTGAGAGAGAAGCCTACCCACTTGTTAGCTTTCGGCGTCAGGAGAGAGGGAGAGCGGGAGAAATCAGAGGAGTAATGAAGAGGGGCGACCGGGCGAGTGCATTGGCGAGGGTGTTTGTGTTGCTGCTTGAGATGAAGTTGGTTTCATAGGAATTTGGGCCTCACGATCCCGTTGTTGCTTTCCGACTTAGCTTTAATCGGGACTGTGCCGTGATTGGGTGCCACACAAATGAAGGGAAGGTGGGGTAGGGCCCTTGTGGTTCCTGTTTTGGCGTACAGAGCAGTGAAATGGGGAGGTTCTGAGGTCTCGTCTGCAGCAATCCCATCGTTGATCTCCTCGCTACCTGCGTGCGAGCTGGGAGGAAATCATGTGCTTGAGGTTCTGCTTTGGATTTTGGCTTCAATGCGAAGAGGCTTAAACCTCGTTTCTAAACAGCGAAGAGGAGTGGCTTTGGTGAGGTTGAGAGCGAGTGTGAGGAATGGGAAGTTTCGTCTCTGTCATGCGAAACAAATAGAAGAAGAGGTTGTGGCCGGTGGCTTACATGAGCTCCTTCGGCTCGTGTTTTTTCGAATCCAGAAATGGAGAGGAGTCTTTGGTTATTTTTATAATCATAAGTGGGTGTAGTCTGGTCATCATCAAGGGTGG
>NW_018164668.1:1079193-1142098 GCF_001263595.1 Phalaenopsis equestris
TAAGTTGAGTAGATGGTGGGAGGGAGGGAAGGGAGGGAAGGGAGAGAGAGAGAGAGAGAATACTTCTTTGGAGAAAGTGCGACCTCATAGTTGTTGTCAAAGAAAGGAAATATGTATTTTTTTTATCATTAACTGTCCTCCACAACAATCTAGGGCCTCCTATTTATGAGATTACTCCTAATTTTCTCAAGTAATCTAACCCTGAAAACAATGCCGAAATGAGAAACAGGCCTGCAATGACAAAATTGTTCTACCCTTGATAAATAACCAAATGACAAACCTTATTACTAGGAGAAAGATATAGTAATTGATTCCTAGAGAAGACGCCAATAATGAAAAAAAAAGCCAATGTATTTTATCTCTGACAAATAACACAACGTTGAATGAGGATAAGGACATTTGCAAAAACATTGATGAAACTGAGAGAAATGAATCTGCAAGGATGATAACCATAAGTAGATGCCCATACTGTTGAATTCCTCTACCTTTGAAGAACTCTACTTTAAAGAATTAATGTATTGTTGTAGTAAATACTGTTGGTCCACAATCATATATTATGGAGCTAGTGAAGTTAATCTTGAAAAAGAGAGATAATGGGAAATCCATCACAAAGAAGAAGTGATGCATAAGAAATTATATTGAGGAAGAGATGAATGGAAATGACCGCCCTATCATCATTTTTGTTATTTGAAGGATTTCATCATAGATCCTTAAGAATAGCATCATCATCACTTGAAATATATGATTTAGAAGTTTTGAGGCTATCATTAAGTGCTCTTATTTTGTAGAATTGGAAGTTCTTTTTTTTTTTTAAATTTCGTTTGTTTCATGTTTGGGTTTTAGATGCTTGATTGATTTGGTCACTTTGGTTGGGTTATGTAAATTAGATGAATTTGGTTTGATTAGGTCAAGTTTTGTGTTTGGAAACAAGGAGGATTATGTTAGTTTTGAGAAGCTAAATTACGGTGGTTCAAATAAAATGTGGAAGAAACAGTAAGAGAAAAATTTAATTCATTTTTTGAAATTAAACTTTAATTTCAAATTCAAATTCAAAATTGAATTTGAAATTTAAATGGAGGCTTATGAAGGATATAAACAAAATTATTGCTTAACAAGAAAACAAAGGTTAGGATTGTTGCACAACCAATTTGCAAATTTGTTTTGAAATTTGAATTCAAATTCCAAGCAAAATTCAATGTTTTAAATTTTTTTTTCTAATGATTTAAAAAATTAAATTTGATTTTTTTTTTTTGAATTTCAAAATTTGTTCTATTTTTTTGATTATTTGTTGTAAATAAGAACAATGAAAAAAAAGAAGAAAAAGCACTGAAAAAATTATTATGACAGGGAAGTTGAAGGCCTAAAGCCGCAAAGACTGCAACTTTGCTATCCTTAAAGAATTTGTGAGGAGGGTATATGGATCGAGCAAATAAAGAAATGGCTATTTACGTATAGCTCCACACAATTTTTATTTATTTACACATTTGACACTTATATTTTCATGCATATCACTCAAATCTTTGATACCACGGCAAAAAAACTACTATTATTTACTTTTTTAATTGAAATGCATCTTTTTATGTGTAAATTCATGTCACCGAAGTATTATTTATGTAAATATGAAATTTTAGGTTTTAGATATGTAAATTCATAAGAATTATGTGGTATGCATTTAGATTTCCCATAAGATGTTGTGAAGAAGGGAGAAAGGTGATGCAGCGATTTCTTGAAGCCTCAAAATCAAATCACATCATAATTTATATGCGAACTTTTTAGATTCAATAATGTCAACTCGGCTGTCAATTCATGAAGAGCAAAGCAGGCAATGAAAATGGAAATCAAGTTTCAATTTAAACCTTTATTTTTGAGAAGTAAGAATTTGATGTTGAGGAAGATATGATGTGATTACAAGGGAGAATAATAGAGAATAAGAGGTGAATAATTACTTTGATGGTGGTAAACAGTTAAAAAGAGAAAAAGAACCTTATAATTAAGTGAAAGACCCTAGGGGGATGTAGAAAAAAATAAAGGTTGCAACTTTTTTTTGTCATCAACCATTTTCAACTACAATCTACTATTTACTATTTATTGTTGTACTTTTAATTTTCTTGGAGTATTTTACTCTTAAAACAATGAAAAGTGAGCCAAAAATTACATAAGACTATCTTACACCTGGCAAATAACAAACTCATACATAGGGACAATGATAGGTACATACAAATGAAATAGTCCCAACTAAATTGATATTAAAAAAGATTCAAATGTGGTAATTGGTGGCACTTCTCACCTGTTACAATGAATGGCTAAAGAGGCTCGTATAAGTTGAGTAGATGGCATTATCATCAAAAACTAAGAAGGACAACATAGTAGATTAAAAGAAAATTTACTGACTTGAAGTATCATAAAAATATTGATAAATTTTACACATCATAGTGCACTCATTAAGAATTAATATGCAGGACTCATATAGCTGTTGTTATTTCTCTTTTTTTTTGTGAAAATTTGGATCTAAAATTTTGACTAAATCTCTAGTTTAGAAAAATGTTATTAGCCTAGATTCTACTTAATCATCATAACTATGTTGTCTTGCAGGTTCTGAATCTTGTGTGGTCTGCTGGCATAGATACCATAAGATGTAGCTCTGATGTAGAACTAAATCTTAATGGATCCTTTGCAGATATGATTTTAGTACCCGATGCTGGACCTGCAAATCATAACTCTACTGCTGCACTTTTTGTATTAACTAACCCTGGTCAAGTAAATGTCTATGATGGTGCTGCACTTTCCATTATGAAATCTTCAGATGGTGATGTTCAAGCTTTGGCTGAAAAGTTTCCTGTTGTAGTACCAACTATTGATCCACACATTACTGTTACAAAGCTATGTTTACTACCAATGGGCCAGAATTCTTCCAAGGCTTTGTTAAAGGTATTATTTCAAATTAGGAAAATTTACATACATGGCACACAATTCTAATGTGTTTACATGTCTCACACCTAAACTTTCATATTTACACACATGGCACTCAAATGTTAAATATTATACCAAGAATAGCACGATTACTACTTTTTAAAAGCCAAATACACTTTTTCATGCATATGTTCAAAGTATCAAAGTGCTATTTTTGTAAATATGAATGTTTAGATGTGAGATATGTAAATACATAGGAATTGTGTGCTATGCATGTGCTTGCCCCTTCAAATTATTGCAGTAAGTTTTGGAAATGCCTGTCTTTGTTATTTTGGAATAATTTTCCCGGCTTTCATTTCTCTCTCCCATCATCTTCTTTGTAGAAAGCCTTTGCGAAGCGAAATATAACGCCAACATTGTCAACCAGTATGAAGTGGCCTTTGACTGGTGGAGTTCCTGGTGAAGCAACCGTTTCTGAAGAAAATGGCATTGATAGACTATATATAGCAGGTTATCAAGATGGATCTATTAGAATATGGGATGCTACACATCCCATTCTGGCACAAATGCTAGTTTTTGATGATAAGGTACGAACAGTGCTATTTGTTTCTGAAGCATTCTTCTCTCAGATTTTATTGAAAATTTAGTCTTTGTTTTAATTTTGCAGATTACAGATATTGAAGTTGATGGCCAAGGCGCTTCGGTATCAGCATTGGAATTCTATTTCTTAAATTTGAGCTTGGTTGTTGGGAATGAGTTTGGTCTTGTAAGAGCATATTTCTGATTGCAGCGTATTTCCTGAAGGTTGAATAACCATAAATTAGTGGTGTTTTATCAGTTTTCTTGCGTTCTTTGCAGGTTCGAGTCTATAAGCTTCAGGGAGGCGCTAATCGTTCAAATATTATCTTTGTGAATGGAAGTAAACAAGAAGGTATTATTTTCTTGTTCTTGCATAACGATAGTTGCTTTAGATTTGACTCATTACAAATTGTCATTCTGCTTCAAGGCTTTTTTTAATGTTATTTCCTGTCTCATGGTTCTTCAATTTTGGTGAAACGTAGGAAAATAATTTTGAAGGGATGATTCGACTATTTGAGAGGCTCATGAGTATTAAGCCTTAGCATAACTATGTTGACCAAAAAATTAAAAAGATAAAGAAACACCCCCCTCCCTCTCTCTCTCTCTGTCATAATCTCTATCTTGGACACTCAATTGATTTCCATGCCTCCTTTAAGCTCATGTGATCCTTCTGGCATCCAGAGTCTAGCTAACCCATTTGACTTGCAACATTCTCTTCCCCCCTCAAGTGTGCCTATAAAAGATGTTGATGAGATCACCCACCATCTGGGAAAAAATTTGCGTACATAAGACGTACGCAGAGTTGCGTACGTCTGTAACCTGCAAACAGGTTACAGGGAGGATTTCAGGAGGTTATAACCGCGTTATACACCCTATAACCTCCCTGTAACCTCCCTGTAACCTACCTATATATGAAAACAGACAGAAGCGCGAAACTGACTCGAAGGTACAGGTAGGTTACAGGGAGGTTACAGGGGGAATAACGCGGTTATAACCTCCTAAAATCCTCCCTGTAACCTGTTTGCAGGTTACAGACGTACGCAACTCTGCGTACGTCTTATGTACGCAAATTTTTTCCCACCAATCTGACATTTCTCTCATACTTGCATCGTTCGTCAACTCTGTGATCGCCAACACTAGCACACTTTAACCTGCTATTTTGCTGATTTTGATCTCCCACAACAGTGCTTTCGCTCTTTCATGCCTTATTTTAATCTTTCCTATTCAAACAAGCGGCATAACAAAGGTAAATGATTCATTCAAATATAGTACCTGCAACACTGATCCTGACTTCACTAATGAGGATCAAGTGAGATTGTCATAAAATATACACTATTCATCAACATCTTTTAATAAATCTATTATAATATTTAATACAAAAGTGCACATAATTGAAATAATCAAATGAATTACAAAACTTTTAAGAAGCTTTTTATATAGTTGATATATATACAAATCTTTAGTTTCTTTCATATATTTTTTCTTTTTCGATTGACATTGTTCTAGGATTTCTAGGTGTTCAAGGATCAGATTTAGCATAGAGAAGTTATGGATAGCAATAGAAAGAGATATGCGACTTCGGTGGAGTTTGGAACTTTCTGGGCTGAAAACAAGAAGGATGTGGGCTGCCAGCAACTCGAGCAGCGAAGAATGGGCCAAGAAAGGCTCCACCACCTGCTTTTACCGAAGTACAACTCACCAAATAGGATAATTTCAGACAAAACAAATCTTTTATTATGTCAAATCAAAGCCAAAAGTCCAAAACCAGAAAAAAATAATAACATATAAAAGCCTCCCTTAAAATAACCCTAATTTTATTTCAAATATTATAAAACAAGGGCCTACCCCTTATGGTAGGTAGTTTGTAGGCTTGAATTTTCTGCTTTGATTCGAGTCGTTTCTGATCTCGATCTCGCATAAGAGGGGATCATAGGATGCAGAATCGCTTCGTACTTTTCTCGGGTAGGAAAGTTTTCACTTTCTTTGTTGTAAATACCCAGATCCTTGTAGTATGGTGACAAGTATGGTGACAAATTAGTGACATTAAATCTAGGAGAAATATTGTAGTGTTCTGATAAATTAATTTTATATGCATTATCGTTAATCTTTTGATGATTCTAAATGAACCATTAGATTTAAACTCATGTTTCCTAAAAGAATCTATAAGAAATCTCTCATTCCTCAAACTGATTCATACCAAATCACATTCCTTAAAGATCTGAGTTTTCTTGAACTTGTTTGCCTGCTTGTGATATTTAGCATTTTGCTTAGCAATTTTTATTTGCATATATTTGTAAGATCTAAATATCTCGAACTTAATATTTGTATTCGTGTAAAGCTCAGAATCTAGAAATAACAACACTTATTTCTATCGAGTAAAATGATTTTGCCCGTATACATTCTCAAATGGTTGGCATGTGGACTGATTAGTGGACCAATTGTAGGCAAACTCAACTTGCGGAAGAATCAAATCTTGCTGTGTGATTGCTGATGCTTTCTCACAGAACACGTTAAGTAGGTTTCTCAAATCACGATTCACCATCTCTATCTAATAATTTAACTGTTGGTGTCCTAGTGAATTGAAATAAAGGGTTGTACTAATCTATAAAGTCCTCCAAAAATGGCTAAAAAATTGTCTTTGTTTGAAGTGATGGTGACAGTATATTATGTGGGTGAAGTATTTCTTTTAATTACAAATTTGCAATGTGATACATACATTATCTTGTGACAAAGAACAACATGTCATTCTTGGCAAGGCGGTCTATCACTACAATAATAAAAGCATTACTCTGCTGTGTCCGTCGCAAACCTACCATAAAGTTCATGCTCGCATTCAACGAAGATGTCTTTTGAATAGGCCTATATTTTGTCCCGGTGTCTTAGCCAATTTACATTGTCTAACTTGACATACGCTACACTGTCTAAAAAGGCATGCTCTACACTGGCAAATTTCATGCTCTACATTTTATTCTTGTCTCTACCTTATTTTTGTTGTCTCATGTAAATAGCATCTCTGAGTGAACTCTTGAGAATGCATCGTCTAATCAGGTAGAAAAAGTAGTTGTCTAGCATGCGAAATTACTATAATAGTCTGTCCTGACAACAATCTCAAATCATCCAATATACGTATCATTTAATACCTCAATTCCAATTGCTTTTGATTGTATTGTAGGGATCAACAAAAGACATCAGTTCAACACATTTGCTATTTGTTCTCACTGACCATCTTGCGCTTGAGCATAAAATAAAAATTAAGAGGAATTCCACTCACTAGGTGGGTCTTCCCTTTGCTTATTCTGGTTATTTAAGAATATCAGGGTTTCATAATCAGTGTACATTAAACTAATTTTCCAGTAGATAACAAATGCACTGATTGAGACTTTCATTATAGCATAGAACTCCTTAGTATAAATAGAATGCTTTCTTCTGAACACATTTAGCCTCTCATTGAAGAAGTTAATAGGTTGTCCATCTTGACTCAACATAGATCCAATTTCTACATTAGAGATGCGAGGACTAGGGCTGAGCAACTTGTTTCTTTAAAGCTTCAAGGTTGGTCTGTGCGTCATCTGATCATGTGAAGTTATCTGCTCGAGAAGCTTTGTTAAGGACGTCTTGACGTCTTGATTGAGTTGAAATTTTTGCTAAATCTTTTTTAAAAGACATCAATTCATGAAACTATTATATTTGTGTAAATGACTGTGGCTTGGGCTAGTTTGCAATACCCTAGACCTTCACATGATCTATCTCAATGCTGGCAGTTGAGATACTGTACCCTAAGAAGCATGTCTACGATTTCAAAAAATGAAAAATTTTTGGGTGGCCATACAACTGTTACGTATGAGGAATTCAAAACACTCGTCGCAAATACTGTAAGTGTTCATCCTTTGAACGGTTGTATGTCAATACATTGTCAAAGTACACAACCACAAATTTCTCAGCAAAAGTTTGGAAAACCCGATTCATCAACATCATGAAAGTGTTTGTGCATTAGATAGTCTAAGGGGCGTGATTGTCCACTCATCTCTTGATGTCAACCTGATTTGATTATAACCACCGTATAAGTCAATCTTGGAGAAGGCGTTGGATCTATGTAGCTAATTAAGTAAATCATGCAATCTCGGAATGAGAAATTAGTACTTGATAGCGATCTTGTTCACGACCTTGCTATCAACGCACACACGACATGACCCATCTTTTATGGGTACAATCAACTTCTGTTCGATTCATGGGCTTTTGCTCTCACAAACTAGTTGACGTGGGGCATCTTTTGCCAAGATGCGGTAAGTGCCTCTGATTTTCCCCAAGTTCAATTCTGTCCAGGTAAATGAGGGAATGACCTTTGAAGCATGAGTTTCCTTTCTATTTGGAGCATGACCCACTCCTTTTTACCTTAGATCTATATATATGTTATTTCTTCGTATTTAGGGCATCTTTTGTTGTGTTTTTTTTGTTCAGGACAGCTCTCGGTGTCTTGATTTCTCACTTCCAAAGGCGGGTGGTGCTGTGGTTGTTGCTCATCCAAGGTTGCGATCTTCTTTCAAGTTGTGTGGTGCCCCGACTGCAGCTCGTTCTCGAGGGATTATTTATTATCGACTTTTCTTCTCCTCAACATTTTCTTCATCGTTGTCGTTGTCGTAATTGCTGCAGCCACTCCAATGAACATTTTTTGTGTACTTGTAGTCCACTTCCCTAGACGCCACACCTCTCCTCTCTCCCTGCTGTTTTTCTATAGCCGATAACTCCCTCCATCTCGTCGTCTCCTCCCTGTAGACCCCGATCGTAGCTCCTCCAGACCCGATCAATACCCACCTTCAACTACAACTCCACCTTACAATCCGTCACACTCTTTATTTCTTTGCTGCCTACTGCTATCATATGGAAACCACCCTTCACATTTTCCTGCCCCCCAACCATACCTCCCTCCTTTCCCTATTTCAATCTCTCACCACAACCACGCTTTAGCCTTCCGACCCCCGCCATCCACACTTGGACTTCTGCTCTCGCAAACTGGCTGATGCAGGGCGTCTTTTTCCCTAGACGCGACAAGTGTCGTTGATTTTCCCTAGGACCGGTTCGTTCTAGTCAAAATAGGGACATACTAGTCCTTTCAAGCGTTGGTTTCCCTCCTATTTAGATTGGGGTCCGCTCATCCTTACTCTAAGTTTATATATATGTTATTTATTCGTATTTAGGGCAACTTCTGTTATGTTTCTATTCGGGACAGCTGTCGGCATCTGGATTTCTCTGTTTTACAATTGTATCCTAAGGCTAGTGGTGTTCCAATATAGCTCTTTCGAGGTGATGATCATCTTCCCTGGTCCAATGATGTTGTGGCTGTAGCTCATTCCCGATGGAGTATTTATTCCCGACATTCCATCTCCACAACATTTACTTCATCTTCACCGTCACTGTAATTGCTGCAGCAGCTTTGACGAATAGTTTCTATGTTGTTCATGCAGTCTCCAGTGCCGCACGTCCCTGGTCGCTCTTTCCCAGCCCCCTCTTCGTTGTTTTCCTATAGTCGGTAACTCATTACACCATGTCGTCCCTCCTCTGCAGACCCATACCACTCAATCGCAACTCCTCCAGACGTCGACTATACCCCTCTTTAGCCGCAGCTCCACCTTACAATCCGCAAACAACCACGACCTTTATTTTCCTGCTGCCCATTGCTCTCCTACAACAACCACTCTTTACTTCTTCCTTGTCCCCCACCATTTTCCCTTATGACAGCCTCACCGCAACCACCTTTCAGCCTTCCAACCTTTATTGTCTACCTCTCCGCAAGCCAACTGCAATCACCTTTGGCCTTCTATCATGGATATCAGACTACCACCCCCATTGGGATACAAAGCTTGTTGCATGCGTTTTGTTGTTTTTTTTATTTGAACGTGTCATTTGTAACCACCTATTGACTTTCTTCAGTAATAATTTTTGTTTGATTAGCGCTGATATTATTTGGCATCAGAGCGAGTCTAATTCTAGTTCTATTATTGGGTGTCTTGCCCCACCTATGTCCAATCCTATCTCCACACCAAAATTTTCTTTCCCGCCATATCTCACCCCTACACATCTGCTACTACCTATCCCACCCAAACCATAATCTCGCCACCACTGAGAAGGCAATTGCAAGAACCTAATCAGGAATTTACCAAGAACGCCATACGATAGTTACTTTGTCAAGCGCTAAAACAGCTCAAGACCATTAAGAAAAGGACACAGGGCGAGATCAACATCGACCATTATAGTGAAATCCGTGGAGGAGAGCAAGAAGAACATTTGAATCCCTTTTGTAGGGATGATTTCAATGGAGAGGAGGATCGACCAAGGCGCTTTTGAGATATAATATTAAAGGAGGCCGGGAGATGAGGTGCATGCTGGAAGATATGGAGATGAAGTTCTTGTTGGACAATATAGAGATGAGGTTCCTATTAGAAGATGTAGAGGTGCAGTGCCTGTAGAAAGAGATAGAGATTACATGTCGGTTGAAAGATACAAAGTTGAAGCGTCTATTAGTGGATACTGAGACTCGAGTGTGGAAGTGGACCTATCAGACTTTGAGGGGAGATTTGATCTAGATGAATTTTTTCAAGTGAATGCACCCTTGAGCGGATCTTTGAATACAATGAGGTGTCAGATGACAAAAGGGTCAAGTTGAAAAAAAAATGCTTCTTTGTGGTGGGAAAATCTGAAGAGGGAGAGACAGAGAGAATGATGTGACATAATCACTTCTTATTAGAAAATGAAGAAGGGGATGCAACGACAATACCTTCCCTAGAGATAAAGGAGCACACCATAACTAGGTATTTTGGAGGACTGAAGCCTACCATTGTTAATGTGGTTCAATTGCAACCTTATTGGACATTAAGGGACACTTAGACCTTAGCATTAAGAGTGGAGAAACAGCGAAAGCAGTCATACAGCCTCCGCCAGTCGGACAACTACCAATAGTGGGAGATGTCAGGAGGAGCATGCCTCAAGGAGTGGAAGAGACTCGCCAGGAGCAAGACAAAGCCACTTCGAGTGAGAAGAAGCCTCGAAAGAGTAGATCACCAAATACAATGTTGATTAGAAAATGCTTAAGATGTCATAGTTTCAGACACATTGCTTTTAGTTTATCGACGAGCCAAGTTTTCTTTCTTCGAGCAAGGTGCAATGGAGGAAGTTAGGGATGAAGAGACAACTAAAAAACAGGGTGAGAAGTACTAGTTCCATCAGATGAGGGCGGCATACTTGTGGTTCGGCGGGTCCTATAGACATAGATTACTTGAGATCAGCAGTGATTTCATCACAACATATTCTACACTCTTTGCTTTGTGAATGGAAAGATATGCAGTCTCATCATCAATGGAGGGATCAACAAGAATGTGACGTCTACGACTCAAGCATTCTTAGCCATATTTCCTACATGGTTGAATTTATCCACGTTCTTGTTGGGAGACCATGACAGTTGAATTTATCCACATTTTGTTTATGGATTGTAAGGTGGAGTTGTGGTCGAAGGGAAAGATATACAGTCTCGTCATTTATGGAGATACCAAATTCAAGTTGAGCCTCACAACTTTAGAGGTATTTCTAGCCATATTCTTTGACATAGTTGAAGAATTGAATAAGGTTAGCATTGATCGGAGGTGTCTCGTGGAATTTTCGGTTGGGAATCAATTGCTGGATCAGGTATGGTTCGACATGGTGCTGATGGATGCATGTCACATTTTGTTGGGGAGGCCATGACAGTTTAATCGCCTGACTCAGTATGACGGGTTCATGAACACCTACTCCTCCAAAGATGACAAGCGCATAGTCCTACTTCTGTGGAGTTTGAGATGATAAGTGCCATTACTAGTAGAGAAGCATCAGGAGGACTGGTTCTTGTGATGGCAAAGGACAGCGAGACTGGCGAGCTGATGGCATACACATGACAACCAATATAGAGAGAGTTTTAGGTCATCTTGTTCAATAACTTATTGTCATGGCCGCCACCAATCAAGGAGATTCAGATCGCCCTCACCTCATTTCGTGTAGAAGTCTTCTTGGGTTTTTCTTGGAGGATTCAATAAAAGACACTTGGCATGAAATCTCTGTTTAACTCGGTAGTGTACCCTCTAGATGGTTGGACCGATATGAATGTTTGCTCACAAGTGGGGGAAAAATCCTTTGGTATTTTGGGAGAGGGTGTAGTTGATAGTGAGACTCGGGTGCTTCTAAGGCCACAGTCGAAGATCATGCAACCTTGAGAGGTTATAGCAGCTCCATCATCTTCAACATTCCGGTAGGAGCTTCGCCAAGTGAGTGTGTTGCTCCCCTGAAAGACTGATTCAGGGCGTCTTTGCCACCATACGTGGCAAGTGCCGCTGGCTTGTACCAGGACCAATTTGATCCATCAAAGGAGGGACCGACAAGTCCTTTCAAGCATGAGTTTTCTTTCTATTTGCAGCGGGACCCACTCCTCTTTAGCCTAGGTTTATATAATATATATATATATATATGCTATTTTGTGTTTAGGGCAGCTTTTTTTTGTTTCTGTTCAGAACATCTGTTGACGTCCCGATTTCTCCCTTTTAAGGTTGCATCTAAATGTAGGTGTTGCTCCAACTATAGCTCATTCTGGAGAGAGTATTTATCCTTGACTTTCCATCTCCACAACATTTCCTTTATAATTCTCGTATTGCTGCAGCTGCTCCGACGAATAATTTCTATGGTTTTCCTGCAATCTCACCCTTACTTGGCTGTTGCGTTCTATTTTCCTCCTTGCTGTTTTTCTATAGTGGGTAACTCTCTACGTCTTGTCATCCTTTCCCTGCAGACCCCTAAAAACCAACCGTAGCTCCTCTAGACCCCATCCATACCCATTTTTAGCCGCAACTCGTCCTTACAACCCTTTTTTTCGTGCTGCTTGTTGCTTTTCTATGACAATCACCCTTCATGCCTTCCGACTCCCCAACCATACCAATCTTTGTTCCCTATTTCAGCCTCACCATTGCCACCTTTTAGTCTTCCTACCTCTGTTGTTCGCCTCATCATGAGCCAACCATAAACACCTTCGATTTTCCATCACGTATACCAACCACCACCCCCATTGGACACAAACCTCATTATATTTATGTTGTTTATGTTGCTTTTTTATTTTTGCGTGTCATTGTAACCACCTACTAGCTTTTTTTAGTAATAATATTTGTTCTCCTATTGTTGCTCGGTTAACTACGGTATCACTAATCCCCATACCATCAAATCCTTAACTTGTTTATGAACTCGTACTCTACTTATCATATTTAGCAGGCTAGTCAGTTAGGAAGCATTGAGCTTATAGTGAAGTCTATACTTTGTTGATTCTCTTCCTTCTCCCCAACCATACCAACCTCTTTTCCCTCGTTAAGCCTGACGATAGCCACCTATCAGTCTTCCTACCCCTGTTGTCCACCTCATCGCGAGCCAACCGTAACCACCCCCGACATTCCATCATGTACACCCAACCATTACCCCCATTAGGAACAAACCTTGTTGCATTGATGTTGTCTAAGTTGTTCTTCTATTCACGTGTCATTTGTAACCGTCTATTAGCTTTCTTCAATAATAATATTTACTCTTCTATTGTTGCTCTGTTAACTCCGATATCACTAGTCCCCCGACCATCAAATCCTTAACTTGTTTCTGAACTTATACTCTATTGGTCGTATTTAGTAGGCTAGTCAGTTAGGAAGCATTGAGCCTATAATGAATTCTGTACCATGCTGAATCTCTTGTAGGGCCGGAAATATAGGTTGATAGTAGACTAGTAGTCAGGACAGTTCTCCAATAGAGGTCGTCCTGTCAGGGGTATTGACACATGTGTCACTACCATCTAACATTGCCAAGGCCAGTCCTAGTTTTTCTATTTCAGCTTGTTGTCCAACTGCAGAGAACCCCAAATTTGTATATGTCATCATCTTTTTTCCCTCATTTCTCATCTTACAATTTACGTATTCCCTCTCCTGATCACCCCACACTATCTAGCAACCTTAGATGGTGTTAATGTCCCATGTCCTTCTTGACATGAAAATAAACAAATAAAATAGAGATGTTTTGTTTGCAGATTGTTTGAATAACTCTCACTTGACTCTTAGTTGCGTAAGTGATGCCACACCCCATAGATGTCAATGACATAAAATGGCATGCATCATAGTGCATGGCATAACACGACGTATCCTTGGCATCATTTGCACTATACCGTGCGGTGCATCAACATGACACTCACTGTTTACGCTATGCATGGGCAATGGTGCATGGCGTGTTGCCCTTATGACACACACTAAGTTAATTTTTTAGTTTTAACGTAAAATAAATAAAAAAAAATCTTGCAATTCAGCTCTATTATATTTCATATATTGCATCTAAAATGTAATATTTATTTAAATATTACATCAAAAATACCAATACTATTATTTAAAAAGGTGATATACACATTTTTTCCTGAAGTTGTTTTATTGTGATTATGAAAAAAATATTATATATGAAAAAAAATTTGAATATGTAAATGTATAAGAATTGTGTAGTATGTATTTAAATTTCACAATACACACACACATGAATATATATATACATCTATAGGGCAAAAATCTGCCCACATTGTGTCGACTGTATGATACCGTGCTCTGTTGGCTTGACGATAGTGATTATAAAGATTATAATTATATTGATGAATGAAATATATTTTTTTTGACTTATAATGATGAAAATAATTCTTTGTATGACCTATTTAATTGCTTAAAAATATTAGACTTATATAAAATTATAATATTTTAAAAATTAAATAATTGAGATATTAAGCACTTGAATTTAAGTATTATTTTAAAAATTAAATAATTGAGATATTAAGCACTTGAATTTAAGCATTATTTATGTTGGTTTTACTATATGCTATTTTATCTTTTAATTTAATTTTCTTTCATATTTATTTGAGTTTTAAAATGATTTTTAAATATTTTGCATCATATTTGGCACACGCCGCGCATGCGCCATTTGCCATGGCTCTACGTTGGTCTATGGCGTGTCATTCACCATTGACATGTGTGCCACACCCCGCTATGACATCCATTAGAGTGCATCTTATAGAGTAAATTGTGTTATGCAACATTACGGTATTTGCTGAGGCATGCTTCATTGTCTTATTGACATGAATAAAATCAACGAAAAAATTAAAGGGAGATGTCATTTTGCTAACTTGGTCAAAATCTCTCATTTGAACTTTAAAGATGCAAGTCACGTTATACCCTACTGTGGGGTCTTATGGGATGTCTCTTATTGTTTTCTATGATGCAAGTTGTGTTGTGTTCCATTATGATGCTTGCGAGGGCATATCTCATAGCTTTCTTGACATAAAAATAATAAAAAATAAGGGGAATTGTCTTATGTTTGCAAATTGTTTCAATATTTCTCTCTTTACAGCAATGGCATAAGTTGCATTGCTCCCCAAACTCATCTACTAGTTCGCTTCTCGTAGGTTTTCCTTCGGCATAAATCTTGTTGTGCTCTAGCGTGACATTTGCCGAGGTTACATTGTAGCCTTTTCGACGTAAAAATAAAATGATAAAAAACTAAGGGGAAGATCAATATTTCTCACTTGAATTTTTATACCGTAAGTCACATTGCACCCTACTATGATAACTTTTGGGGTGCCTATCATTATAGGGAGAATGGAATCGTAAAATGTAAGGTTCTTATCAACTAGTGCCATTAAAGCAGATCACAGGTCACAAGTGATGATGCAGTGCATGGCTATAGCTTTGTGGCTTGGGCTCTTCGCAAGATAAGCGATGGGAGATGGCCTCAGAGCGTATAGTAGTACATTTTGCATCCATTCTTTTCGGCCTCACTATATTGATTCAATTGGATGTCTTTTAGCTGTTGGACTTGGTTTCGACTTCCAATACTTTCAACAAATTTGTTAATGTGAATAGACATGAAGGAAACTGCTGTTTATTTTGATGCCCTATTATTTTATTTGCCAGGGATGTTGACAAAATAGACTTGTTTTCTGTGTGAGTATTGGTGCATTACATTGAAACAATATGAATATGAACGGACACTTAGGAAGAACGAGTGGTGTGTTGCTAGGATTTTAGGTTGAGCATGCATTTTGGCAAATTTGGTTGGTTGTTGCTCAGGCAATTTTTTTCTCTAGTACATATTCTAACCCCTCAACTCTTTTGTCACAGTCCTTCTCCTTCAATTTGAATTACAAAGTCCTTAAAACACCACCAATAAACTGCATCTTTGCTTCAAACCGTGCTATTGGAGTCCCTCTAAACCTATAATCTTCACTAGAGTGCATGAAACAACCATTCAAAATTTTAATGCCTAATCAGTGCTGCCATTTTTATATGCTAGCAAATTTTTTGAAAAAAAATGCTTATATACTGCTCAAATTTGATTATGTATGAAACTAATACCCCATCCAAAAGAAATGGACCGATAAACCGTTTTGTTTGTGCTTACCATGACCTACTTATTGAGAATATGATGAAACAAAATTTATGTTACTACCCAATTTAGGAGCTTGAAAAATCAAAACAGAAACGGACGATTGGATGGAGAAATTTTTGTCTAAGTATTTTTCTTAAAAAAAAATCTCATATATAAAAATCATCCCAAACATAAAAGATCCATTTATATTTAAAAAATTTAATTAACCAAAATCCATTTAGATTTCACTGATTAAAGTTATTTTAAAAGTAATAACTGGATTACTTTTTCTATCTCGTGGGGCTCTGTGACATCTGTAGGCATAGTCTCTATTGTCCATTTACTCTAAAGGAGATTTTTCTAAAATCATTTAGCAACTAAATGTCAAATTAATCAACTCAGCGGATAGAATGTCTTTAAATTACAATAATTCACTTTTCAAGACATTTATATAAATTAAAGTAGTATATATTCTGGTTTTATGAAAAACCAAAAATAAAATAGTAAATGAAGAAAATGAATAAATCAGTTTTATTATTACTTTTATTTATTTTATATAAAACATCGGTAAAAAAATATTCCCTATCTATAAGTTAAATAAAAGTACACCTTTTATTGCCTTTTTTAAAGCCCACCTAAAAGATAGGCAATTCTTTTCATTTTCATTTCTTTTTATGTCTACGGGTACGTTGCTTTCCAAGCTAGTATTATATCGGGTTACTTTAATATTTAAACACGCATATGCATATGCCATTTATTATTGTCTTCTTTTGTTGAACATTTGGCTCAAACAATTTAAGCATACAAAATATATGAAATTTATATTTTAAAGGAAAATACTAAATAAAAATGAAACATGTTAATTGTTTTTAAAAGTCTACTACAAGCTATTTGCATTTGGTTTCAGAAATAAAAAAGATCATTGCAAAATAAAAATATGTTTACCCACCTACTCAGTATGGTCAGTTTTTTTTTTTTTTTTTGTGTGGTCAACCTATTTCTTTGATGTACCTGCAGTTACAAATTATGTTTGATTAGCATAGATTTATGCTTGCATAGTATGTTATTTGATCTTTTACCAACATTAATAGATAATTATTCAAATTTTAAACGCCAAAATTAATATTTAAAGATTTTTAGAATTTTAAATCCTAATTTAACATTTTCTGTCTTTTAAAGCTTGTTGAAATTTTATTTCATTCATAATACTCACATTTATATAGCTATAATAACATATTTAAAAATGTGAAACATTTGCATCTAGGCTTTTATACCTTTTTTCATTTTCTTATTTTTTCTCTAATTAATTACTTTATTGCTAAATTTCTCCGATTATCTTAAGCCATATAACTTTTTATTTGTAATTATATGAATACTGGCTTTTTCAAAAATCAGTAATTCAGCTTGACTAACTAATTTTAAAATTCCCTAAGACATAACACAAATCTATAACAAAAACCTTTCAGATTTTTTTTATGGTTCCTAAAATTTCTTTTTGGCATATTTGAGTTGTAAATGATCCTAGGGTTCTTAAAGTTTAATTTAATCTTAGCCTTTTCTTACTAAAAATAAATAAATTATAAAAAGAAAAAAAAAACCTGTGATTGAAAATTGATGCCATACATGAAATTTCCCCTTTGTTTTGATTTCAGCTTTCAAATCAAAACTTTAAAACATAATAATTCAGAAATTTGATTCTAGGGATTCTGAAAATTTTCAATGAATTTGCTAGAAATCATTCTCTAGCACAAGGAAGAAAAGATGAATAAAAGCCCTAAGTTTGGGTTTGACACTTTTTTCTTTGTTGCTAACTAGTTCCTGCGCTCGCAACTCACAGACGCTCACTCATGTGTCTTTTGTGCGTGAAAATTCCGCTCGCTGATGCGATTGGAGGATGTGCCTGCTTGGTCTCGCTTGATCTCTCACGCATTCGCTTCCCTACCTCGTACTCGCAACTCACAGATGCCGTGCAGGTGTCTTACATGCGGCAAAATTCCGCTCGCTGATGCGATTGGAGGATGTGCCTGCTTGGTCTCCCTCGATCTCTCACACATTCGCCTCCCTCCCTCACATTCGTTCTTTGTTTCTTCCCTCTTTTGCACCCTCTGTGTCTCATGTAGGATGAGAGGAATGACGGTTCTGAGCCGTCGGTTAATCCTGCTTGTAGGGATCTGTTTAACTGGTGTCGAGTGAGCGGTAATTAAACCCTTTTTTTTAATGAACTTATTGAATCTTAATTCTTTTATTAAATATTGTCTTAATATTAACAATATTATTATTTTATTACTTTTAATTATTAAATAATAAATTATATTATTTCAAAATTCATTTTGAGATATTGGTGTTCTCTTTGAGATTTGGATGTTCAAATTGCAAATGGAATTAGTTGGGTGTTACTTTTGTAAAAGACGGTATTTTGGTCTCCTTTCTTAAAAGATATGCTAGAAGAACATGATCCTTATTAAAGTTTACATATTTTGCCATAATAAGTTGTTAATTCTTTTCATCTTTGTTTCAAATTAGCACCGTGCATATAGAATGAACTATGCTCCGAGATGTTGGCAGATGCTGCTGAGCTTGTCCTGTTCACATAGTTTTGCTTTCCTTTAATGCTTATGAAGTGTTGGCTGACATGCTGGGGTCGCACTGAAGCTGGCTGGCATCTTTGTTAACATGCACATGCATATTATTATTATCATTATTATTTTAAGAAATAGAGTAGGGAATTTTATTCCACACAAAAATCAAATACAAAAGGCTGACAAGAGATCGCCACTACACCCCACTTATAACTAACACAAAAAAATAGAACCTAGGGTTCTCCCCCAAAAAACCAAAAAATTACAACTCACTCCATCAACAAGCCCGACAAAAAAGCTACAAGAAACTACAAATCCTGCAAAATCAGCAAATGAAGTTCATTTGGCAAAAACTTGGAAACCACAACTGAATTCAGTTTAGCCCCCAAGCGAACAGCCCAATTAGCTTGTTTATTACCATCTCTTTTCACATGAGAAGTGATATCAATATTCTTAAACAAATAAAAAATTCTTCTCATCTGTAATTGAATGCTCCAATGAAAATCCATCTTCCTGCAAAAATTCCAGAGTATTAAATAATCCATTTCTACATGAACTCGCCCCCAACCAAAACATTTAGCAACCAGCAAGCCAAAAACAACAACATTTGCTTGAGCAAACAGAGGAGAAACAAAAACAGAAGAAGCCGCAAACCAACAGATAACAACACCAAAAAAATTCCTGCACACACCACCTACACCAGCCAAATCAGCATTCCAACGTCCATCCACGTTAACTTTAATATAAGAAGCAACAGGTTTAATCCAATGCACATCATCACAGTTAATGACAGGAGCAGGTATCTGAAATTTCAATTAAACATCCATCATCCTGCTACATAGCCGTCACTTAGGTTCATTGTATTTTAAACTTTTATAACAAAAATTCACAATCATAAAAAATGTAGCAGAGCAATTAGGGATTCTTTCCAAATGCTTCACATTATTTCTAGTAACCCAAATAAACCACCAGACAATTGTAGTGATATTGACCAAGAAAACATCACCTTGCCTTTTCCAATCTTCATATATCTACTTGTAAGTTTTAAAACAGAATTCATGTTCCTCCCTTCCAAAAACACATAAACCTGTTAACATGCATATTATTAAGTTGCATTATCGTGCAATTTTGGCACATCAATTAACACTATATTATGAAGTGCGTTGTATCAGAAGAAGGATTGGTTCTTAAACTGTATTTATAATGATTTCTTTTTCTCAAATATTCATGAATTATCAACTTAAAAAAATGTCTTTTTTATAATTTTATTTGCTTCTGTGTCTGATTTCAATCTCAATTTAAATTGAAAGCGAACTGTTCAAATTGGAAAAAAATTTCTGAAGTTATTTGCTTGAAATTGTTGTTCAATTAGAGAAAGGTTTTTTTATTCTTGTTAAAACAGTTGTTTTGAAAACTTAAAAGCAGTGTTGAATTCAACCCCTTTCTAATTCCTTGACTATTCATTCAGAGATCAACTGGTAGTAGTTTAGTTTTTTTATTGAATCTTCATACACATTGCACACCTAATGAATTAAATGACCTTCATGAGCCTTTAAATCTCAGGAATTTATGACCTCAGAAAGACTTAAAATTTACTTTGCGCAAACTTGAATACGATCCTCAAGTAAAATTACACATTAAACCATTTTCAAAGCAACTTTGCTTCTCGTTTCTACTATACTTGAAAAGAAAGGCACCCACTGTATCCTTTAACCGCCTACCCACCAAGTTAATGAACATATTTGCCAAACCGGCTTGTTTTTTTTCCTCAACTGCTGCAGTAAGCCTTTGATATTTGGTATTCATCATATATATTGTGCTGCTTGAGATATTGTTGTTGTTGTTTTTTCTTAATAGTTCGCCCCGTGCGCCAAGGAGAAGGATTTCATTACACTGCTGCTTTCAATTTAAGTTCGCCCATTAGAACTCTACAATTTGCAAATTGCGGTGACAAATTAGCCGTTGGACTTGAAAGTGGCAAGGTAGACAGTACTGTGTTTTATGGTCTGTTTTTTTCTTCGTCGCCGTCCCATACACATTCCACTGATATACATGCAAAATAAAAAGTATATATTTATTTATTGGAAGATTTACATACATAACACTGAATTCCTTTGTATTACATATCTAACACTTAAACTTCTGTTTTTATGAAAAAGGTTTATTTCATTTTTTTCAAAAGCTAAAATGGTGGTATTTTTGATGTGATGTGACATATTTGGGCGATATAAATATAGAAAGTTAACTTTAGGTGTTAGATATGTAAATGCATGAGAATTAGGTGGTATGTATGTAAATGCTCCTTATTTATTTTATTTTTTTGAGTTTTTTTTGTTGGTAAGTTAATTGAGCTTGGTGGTCTCCAGGTTGCAATGCTGGATCTGACTTCATATACAACTTTATTTCAAACAGATTGTTTATCTAGCACAAGTTCTCAGGTCATATCTATTGCAATGGAAGTGATTCCGCAAGTCAACACCATGATAAGCAGTTCAATGCATCCAAGACCTGAAGATCTTAAAGAATCATCAGAATTATTAATGTTTATTTTAACTAAGGATGGCCATGTTATTATTGTTAACAGCACAAGCGGAAAAACATTGACTTCATGGTCCAAGCATTCAAAAAAGGATTCTGCGGCAATTTCCATGTACGTTATAGGCAAGTAATTACTTCAAGGAAAGTTACGCAACACACGATTCTTATGTATTTAGATATCTCATACCTAAATTTTTATTTTTGCCTACTTAACACTTTGATGCTTTAAAACTATGTATGAAAATGTGTCTTTCACTTTTTAAAAAAGTGATAATAGTGATATTTTTGATTGAATATTAAAGATTTGAGTACCATGTGTGTAAATATGAAAGGTTAGGTGTGAGATATGTGAGTACATATTTGTGTGCTATGTATGTAAATGCCCTTTACTTCAAAACATAATGGTAGCAATGCATATTTTGGTTATCGAAGAAGTTGACATGTGATAATTCTCCAATCAGATGGTCCTACAGTCTCAGAGATTCTGGATGAGAAGCAAAACGTATTAGATGAGCATTCATCCAAAGGTGATTACAAAAATTATGATGATTTCAGTGGTAACAAGAAACAAGGAATTGAGCAACATTCTAGCGATGCTTCAAGCTCTCCGGATCTTTTGTTGTATCCACTTTTTTTACTTTGTTGTGAAAATTCAGTGCGATTGTATTCCTTGAAATCTGTGCTACAGGTATCTATACACTCCAAATTTCATGAATAATCATTAAAATTTTGGGAAATTTACATATGTAGCACACAATTTGTATGTATTACCTACCTCACACCTAAACTTTCATATTTACAAACATAGCACTTTGGTGCTTTAAATATATGCATTAAAAGGTGTATTTGACTTTTATAAAAAGTAATAATAGTGCTATTTTTGATGCAATATTAAATATTTGAGTGCTATGCGTGTAAATATGAAAGTTTAGTTGTAAGATATGTAAATACGTAAGAATATTGTTCTACATATGGAATGCCCCTCAAATGTTTTCAGTCCATTTCAGCTTTTTGTCTTGACATTTTTCCTTCTTAACCCTTACATTCAGGGAGAGAGCCGCTCGTGCCGCAAAATAAAACTTATTAAACATTGTTGCTGGTCAACAATTTTCAAGAGAAGGGATGGGAAGTCATGTGGCTTAATTTTACTTTACCAGACTGGAGATCTTGAGATTAGGTAATGACCTTAGCCATCACAGCCACTAAGTGATGAAATTTTTATATTGTATTGACCGCATAGTTTTATTACTAGCTTGTTTTGTGTGGTACATGTTTTTTCTCCAAGAAACATGTATGGAATGCTTCATAGACTTGTTAATCACTAAATCCTGCAGATGTGCTTATTAGTGTAGGTCATTTTTCCGTAGAAATTGCATACTTGTTGTCTTTTATTTATGTTATCACATGTCACTTTTTTTTGTTGCCTGAGAATTTGATGTCAGATGCGTTATCTTTAATTCATTTGCACATCGAATAAATTCCATAGTAGTAGTCGCCCAACCATTTCTATGCGACTGATTTACTCCAAGAGCTTCATTTTTCTTGAAATTTGCCCCTTGACCTTATAAAAGTGAATCCAATTGATCCCTAGGGTAGAAATTGATGAAAATTATGGTATAAATCGATCCCGATGTAGTTCTGTGACCATATAAAATTGATCTCTATTTAGTTCTTGAGTGACCATTTTGGATCAATTTTATATAGTTTATGAGCTACATTATTGTAATACTTTAATTTTAAATTACGAAAAATTGAGGGAATATTTTGGAATATAGTCCATTTTAACATTATTATACTTAAATGATATTGTGTAGTTTTCTCACTGTATTTGCAATTTTTTAGTTTTCTTTGACTTATTCTATAATTATGCAAAGCCTCCTCTCTATAAGGATCCTTAGGGTTTCATTATTGATGATTGTAATGAATCAAAATTATTTCTTCTCCAACACTAGCCTTTGTCCTTTTTTCTGGTTCTAATCTATATTTTATATATTTCTTCTTCCTTCATCCTGGTACGAGTACATTAATCCTGTCTCACATCTCCATAGTTCACTTTGATCTTCATGATCCACACTACCATTTAGCTCTCATCTACTATTCTCTTTTGCTTGCTCTTGAAACCATTGTCAGCACCTACCCAAAATAGGACATTGTTGGTCTATAGTCACTCTACACCATCCGCAATGCAACACGTCCTCTATCGGTTAAGTGCTTGTTTTGCAGGATCAATTATTTTTTTAATTTTTGTTGTTGTTGTTGTTTTTGTTTTGCTTTTAAAAACATGCATGCTTAATGTGTTTTTTTTAAATACTTCTATTTTTGTTTATAAAAATTAAGTAAAATATTTTTGAAAATACTCAAAATAAATTTTAGGAGACTCGAGTGTTTTTAAAAACAACCTTAGCTTTATCAAATAGAACACGTTTTGTTTCAAATCAAAATAAAAACAAAATATAGAAAATAAAAATAAAAAATAGAAAATAAAAAACAAAAATGAATGATCCCAAATGGCTCCTAAGCAATGCTTTTGTTTTTTTTTATAAAAGCCAATGGGCTAATATATTAAAGAGGAAAAGATACAGATATGTTGTATGAGAGGGCGTAAAAGAAGGTCCAACTCACACAATACAACACACAAACTCAATAAAACAAAGATACATAAAAATAAAAAACCAAAAAGCCATCAACAGACTCAAAATTGCTAGGGACGTCCTACTTTAGTCCTCTCTCTACCTCTAGTTCTCGGAAGGGAGCCGACTAACAAATTGGTAAGGTGCTTACTATTACCAGAAGTAACCAAAGTATCATCCATCAGATTTCTGAGCTCAAGTAGGTCTCCATTCTTTTTCTTCCTCTTGAATGTGTAGACCTGTCATTCCTCATCCGAGGATTGAGTCATCTGATCAATGGATTGGTCCAAAGGTGGCCAGACAGATGCAGACCGTTGCACATCATGATCCCCATGAGTTTGAGTAACATTGACATCTTTCTGGACCTGATGAGGCGGTAGTAAAGCAGCATAAGTATTTCCATCTGTAATATCAGTGATAGGTTCTAGGGCAGACGGAGTCTGAAGAATCTCCCTTGCCTCGACGATAGGAGGTTCCAAAGACGGGGAGCTACAACATTATGTGGAGACTGAATGGTTGACATATTGATTGTGTGGATAGTGACTTCTTCAGGTGTATCCTTTTGATGATCAATAGTGTTAATAACTTGGAGCTGATAGCGGAGCACTTTGCTTTTTTGTCTGAGGTGGGGGTGTAGATGATGACATTGAGAACTAGATTGATCGAACATACAACAGTTCGAGTAATACGAAGGATAAAGCTCAATCTTTATCTTCTTCCAATATCCATGATGTTGTGTGTCCAACCAGATTTCTTCAGAAGCGGAAGAAGTAATATCTCTTTCAATAAATACTATGACTCTTCTGGCTTCAGAAGAAAGATAAAGATTAAAAGTAGGAATGTCCGTCTTGAGTGGCTTACCATAAGCTGAGGCAATAGAATGCAACACTTTTTGTAAGAAACATGATGAAATTTCAGACCGAGGAGATGAATCCAAACCAGAATGATTGACGATTCCGTCTGTGGGTCAAAATCCACAGACCATTTCAGAATCTTCATTGCTCTGTTATCAATCAATATTATCCTTCTAGCAAATAAGCGAATGTAATCTTCTTCGTTATTAATTTGAATAAGAATGTGTCTCACATCTAATAGTCCAATTTTTCACTTCAACAAGGTGCATAAGCTCAAATTTCTTGCGAATAAGCTCCATTTTAGGATGACCATATAAAAACTCCCCAACCAAATTCAGACGACAGGAGGAAACAAGTTGAATACCTTCAGCTTCTGTAAAGAAGATGACAGACTTCTCATTCTTTATATCAGGTTTCTTGATGTCCTCTGCTTACTCAAAAGAAAGAGGACGATTGAGGTGTGGACACCCGTAAGGGCAGCTGCATACGATCTGTCCGAAACCATCCTAAAAAATAGATGTGCTGCGTTAAGAACAAAGAAGAAAACAACTTTGATAAATACGGGAAAAATCGCGTCGAAACAGTCGAAGCTGAAAAGCAGAACACGCTGTAAGACGTAACGAGCAGCAAAGGAGCCGCAAAAATTGCGAGTTGTACCCGCGAGACGGAAAGACGAGCCGCAAAGCCGGGAACTCCCGAGCTGGGAAAGCTTGTGAGACGGGAAGACGAGAGACGAGCCGCGTCTCAGAGTCATGAAAACTCGCAAAACCAGAAGATAGGGAGACGAAATGGAATCAGGCGCGAAGACACCGGAGGAGAAGCAGCGAAGCCGTAACAGTTGCTAGGGTTCGCCACGAGGCGAAACCTTAGCAGAGCCGAGCGGGAAGGAAAACGACGCCATGAATTGGAATATATTCCTAAGCAATGTTTTTGTTGTGTCTTGCTACATCAATGTTTCCACCACTCGACTCCGCCACCTTTACACTCCTTAAAAAAACATAAAAGCCCGCTCTGTGACACTACATCCTTACAGAACCTCTGCTCATACTCCATATTCTTGCAACAACCAACCAAAATCCCCTTAGAAAATGGCCTTCCCCAACGACGGGATCCGGTTTATTTTTATTGTGATAGAGTTTATAACCATGATCACTACCGGTAATATGAATATGATGTTACTAGTTTCACTCTCTTGCACACTCATCTCATCAGACTTCAAACAATTGATCTCATAATCCTTGGTATTCATATTCATAATGATAATATGTTCATCAATCTGATTATATATTGATATATATTCTAGTCAATCACCTTTCATCTGATTTGAACTATTTTTTTTTTCACTTAAACATTATAAATATTCATATCTTGAGATTGCATTTTAGCTTGCACCGCATATGGTGATTATTTTTGGATTCTGTAGATTTTATATCGTCAACTGTGCAATTCTCATCTTTAGAGTTGGCTCTTCAGATGCACTGCCAAGTGATTATTTCATTCATTCTCGATCTGAGATGTTCTCAAATGTTTGTATGTCTCTTGATTTGATGCCTAAGTTTTTTTTCATGTATATTATCTTATGGTAATTTGATAGATTGTATATGAACCAATTCCTCTACAGCCTTTACCTTATCTATGACGACTCTTTGAGCGAAGGTTGCTCTCGTCTTCGGGATAACTAGTGCAGGATACATTATTTATTTGTGTTTTTTACAGCAATTACATTTAGCTGCCATTTTTAGAAAGGTAAATTTACATTCATACCATACAACACTTAGAATTTTGATATGTAGCACCCGAAGTTTGATATTTACACTTACAATACCTCGGTGTTAGAAACTTATGCATAAAAACATGTATTTCACTTTTAAGAAGATATTGATGGTGATATTATAGCTGTGATGTTAAAGATTTGAGTGGGTGCATGTAAGTAGGAATGTTTAGGTATTAGATATTTAAATACATAAGAATTGTGTGATATGTAAGTAAATGCCCCTTCTAAAAAAGGCAAAGCACATATGATCATGTTACCATAAAGCATTTCGGATATCATCTATCCTTGTGGAGGAAAGCGAGCTGACCTGCAGACACCTAATTCTACAATTTCAAATCATCTGGGAGTTATTGCATCTTGTTTTGAATATAATAAATCTGAAAAAGTGGTGAAATACTTTTTTCTGATTAGTGCTTTGAAGAGAAAATTCTATCTAAACCCTTTATCCACTGAACTAGTTAAAATTCCGCTGGAATTTGGAGATTAAATTGAGCTTGAATCATCAACAAGCTCCATGCCAGAGGAATCAACTATAACATGGATGAACATATGCGTAATATCACAAGTTTAGGCATCAATTCACACGATGCTTGTAGAAAAAATGGTCAGATCATGAGAATCCCTTTGTGAAGCCTTGGTAGAGCGTGCATTAGAATCCAAATGATCATGAGTATTAGCAATACAAAGTTCTTGTTTGTCCATATTTTAATCAAAAGATTCGACTCCACTGCTAGTCACTTCAAAAGCTAATTTCTTTAATTTTGGATGGGTTTGATGCAATAAAGAAAGTCATGCCCAAACATTTTGCAAGACACGCAATAAGAGGACAAAGTTTTAAAATTCACGTTTTGTCAGTGGACACTGTCACATCTTGCTTTAGGGCCTGAAAGGATATCATAAAAACCCAATTTGAATGCAAGAGGTGAAAATTAATAAAATAGTTCCAATAAGTATAAACTTGATTGGTAAGAAATATAAATAGAATTTAACCATTACAATGATTTTTAAAAGAATCATTACTGAATCAACTAAATTACTTTTAATCTTAATCATGTTTCAATGATAAAGAATGAGTGATACCAGAGTTAAGCCTAACCGTAATAGAAACAATAATATTATTGCTGAAATTTGAAAGGGTAACAAATACGACACTTGAAGATAGGAAAATAATGATACAAATATCAAATTAGGGCGTTGATCGGGTGGGTGGTGCGCATTGAACGGTAGGATGGTGGTTAATGGGCTGGGGTTGGTTGTTGGAGGGAGAAGAGGGGGCTATGGTGGGCTGCTAACAAAGGGAGGTGGGCCTGGTTGGGGTGTTAATGGGGGAGGGAGAAGAGGGGGCGTTGGTGGGCTGATACCAGAGGGAGGTGGACTAGATTGGGGTGGTAACGGGAGAGAGAAGAGGGGTCTTTGGTGGGCTGATATAGCAGAGAAAGGTGGGCCAGGCTGGGGCGGTAATAGGAGGGAGAAGAGGGGGATTGCTGTAGACTGATAGAAGGGGAAGATTGTGGCTGGGAAGGGCGCATGGTGATAGTGAGTAGGCAGAAGAGATGGGTTGTAGGAAGCAACAGGGAAGGGCGTGGGATTGGGGCAGGCAGGTAGGACAGGTTGGGCTTCACGATGACAGGAAAGAGAATTAACGGAGAGGATATACCATAGTTGGAAGCAGCAAAATAGTTGACATACCATCTGGCTTAAGCGGCAGCAGATTCTGTGGCTTGGAAAGAACAAAGGGAAGCAGGGAAGGGAAGATACATACCACCTCGGAGCGAGATACTGTCGGAGCACCACTCATACTCGCATACATCCCTGGAAAGAGAAAAGGGACGACGATGGATATCCAAATATAATTTCCTCTTGACTAGAAAAAAATTTTAAAAAAAAAAAAAAAAAAAAAAACTAAAGCGCAAGACCACAAACACATTTATAATAGATATATAGGCCAGAAAATAGAAAAGGAAATGGGAAATAATTCCCACCTAATGAAAGGGAGAGGAGGGGGACTAATTTTGCCCCTACACCCTGTAGATTCTTGCTGAACTCGTTCAACCCCTAGCCTCCGCGTTAACGACTCTAATAACTCTACTCTTGATGATGCACAACTAATAAATTGAAAATTATAAAATAATTTGTATGAGTTTACAAAAAAACAAACTCATTAGATGAAATCTGATTAAGTAAAATATAACTGATGAAGCAAAAGGCATAATATGATCAATAAAAGAGGCAAAAATAAAATTGGTATTATAACATATTAGTTTTAGACAAAGCTTAGAATAAAATATTTTCATATATGAGAATCATTTAATTTTGATTATTTATATAGTAGAGTTCATATAGAATTTTTTTATGCAAGCCAATGATCATTATGTTCAAATTTGAAAGCATCAAACTATAGTTGTATTCCATAAATGATGTATCAACTAGTGATGCGGGGCTTGGGGAGGACAGGCCGGTCCTCAAGGGAAGGGGGTGTTGTCGCCCCCTCCTCCTTCTTCCTTTGCCTCCCCTTCTTCCTTCCTTTCCTCCTTTCCCCCCATTACTTTTCTCCCTCACCTTTCCCTCTTCTCTCCCTCACCTTTCGCTCCTAAGCACTTTCCTATTTAAAACCTTTTCCTAAATCCTGAAATTCTAATTTTATTCTCCTTCCTTATTTTAAAACCCTTTCCTAAAATGTAAAATCTCTTTTTACTCTACTTATTTTAAAAGCCTTTCCAAAAATCTGAATCCTTTTTATTCTCATTGCTTATTTTGAAAGTCCTTCTAAAATATGAATTCCTTTTTAAAATAGGTCAAGCCTCTTAGAAATAAGATGTGATATGCTTAGAATTAGGGGTCTTGTCTTTGAAATTTGAAATCAGATTTTAACCTTAATATTTTCTCCTTCAAGTGTTGTATCCGACGTTGAGGTATTGCTCCAGTTGTCCCTCATCTGAGGTAGTGAATGTCTCCATGGGTCTTGGTGATGCTCCAGATATAGATTGACCCCCACGAGATATTTATCTATTCTTCTACCCTTCTTGCTGCTGTCCACCCACTTCACAGCCCTACAACAGGCCACCACACCTCTTACCCAACAACCGTCGCCTGTTGTCCTCCCTCCAACCTACTGTCAGCCTTATCCAAGCATGGCCACGACTCCCTATACTCCATCCCAACGCTCATCTGCCATTACGGAACAACCCAATCTTGTTGTCCACCTGCCCAAAATTCCTCCCAGCACTCAACCGACTCACTTCCAGCAGTCTATATTGTTGTTCAATCCTTTTCCATCGCTACCAGTGCTTCCTCGCTTGCTGTCCACCCTCTGAAAGTGCTGGCGAGCCTTCCCTGTTGTTGCCCCACCTTTTGCAGCTTGCTTCCCCACCTTCAACCAACCTCCCAACTGCCCAACAAACCTTCGCGCCACCTTAACCTGTTGCCTCCCTCATCGAGTTCACCTTCCAATCTCTGCTGGCCGCTCTTCAGCATTCACACTTGTTCTCCACAAGCCTCCGGATCCACTGGACCAACCTCTACCGCCAGTGGGATACACTTTTGAGGTGTTGGCTTGTGTCTTTGTGTTTGTTTATCATTTATTTCAGGCTTTGAAGAGTCGTAACGGATTTCAAATTCAATAATAATATTTTTGTTTCTGTTGTAGTATGAGTTTTTCTCCTCCGGTATCATTTTGTATCAGAGTTAGCCCAACCTTAGTCCCATTCTAGGGTTTCTAGCATCCACCCTTATCCAATCCACCACAACAAATTTTTTTCTTTCGTTTATATTTTCGCTTCTTTCTTTTCTCCTATTATTTCCTTCCACAGATCCTAAACTTTCAACCATGCGCCAAAGAGAAATATGCCCGAGCCTACCCGGGTAGAGATACGACAAGAGCTCTGTCGCCTTCAATAGAGGCTTATGGATATTGAATTGAAAATCCAATGGGAGGTTACCCTCGACTATGATCTGGAAGGTCGAAGGGAAGAACAAGAAAATATGAAGATAAAGTAGGAAACACAGCGTCGGTTCCTACCAACTTAGTGCCGCCAAAAGTTGCAGACTCTAGCTTTCGAAGAGGAGAGACTGTATCACCAAGCGACCTCTGTGTTACTATCCAGCAAAGTCAATCCACAAGTCTGTCACAGTCAGGAAATGTTGTAAGTGCCACAGATTCAAACATGTGGAAGCAGAATGCACAACCAGGGCAGTGAACTATTTCACGGAGCAGGGGGTTGTTGAAACCTGAGGTAAGGACACCGCAAACGTTTTGCTCGAGGAACTCTCTTCTTCGTGGATACATCTGATGTCTTTCTTTCATGTGATCAAAAGGAACATGCGATTTGTGATGAGATTGTGATTTCTACTCTCCTATAAGATGAAGAACTTATTATTGAAACATTCAAAGGTCACACAAATCAGTAGATATCGGAATTTAAAATTTAATTGGATGGTATTAGTAAAGGTCAACATATAGCATTACTTGATCATTACAAGCGATTACATTTCTAGTCCTCACCCCCAGTGTTCCACATGAAGTGACGGAAGAACAGGGTGAAGCTCTTGTTATTGGAATAAAACAGAAGATGCCAATTTTCTAAAACTACAATAGTCAGAGGGAAGACCCAGAAGACAATTAGAATCACTCAACTAAACTCTTGTAAATCCTTAAACCCACCAAGGCCCAACTTGGCTTAGGAGAACCTGCGTCGATGTGTATCTTCAGCTCATATTATACCAAATCAGAACAAATCGATAGGGTGGTATACTCGCAGGTGGGAATAGCTCGTCAGACACTTTGGGAGCCAGGACAATCGTCTGTGGGATCCAGGAACAACCACAGAGAACCAAAAACTTTGATAGATGAAGTCAAAGCTCTTCCATTCTTGGGAGACTAACACGGGGCTCGGGGGAGGATCAGTTCAGTCGGTCCTCAATGGAGGGGGTAGGGTTGTCGTCCCCTCCTTCCCCTTCTTCCTTTCCCTCTTACCCTTTTTTCCTTTCTCTCCTCCTTTCTCTCCCCTTTCTTTTTTTCCTCCCCTTTCTCTCTCCCCCATCTTTCCTTCCTAAGCACTTTTCTATTTTAAATCCTAGCCTAAAACATGAAATTCTAATTTTATTCTCCTTCCTTATTTTAAAACCATTTTCTAAAATCTAAATTCTCTTTTTATTTTTCTTGCTTATTTTGAAAGACTTTCCTAAAATCTGAAATATCTTTTTATTCTCCTTATTTTAGAAGTCTTTCCAAAATCCTAAATCCTTCCCTATAAATAGGAGGTGATGTGCTTAGAGTTAGGGGTTTTGATTTTGATATCTAAAATTAGGTTTTAGCTTTAGTATTTTCCCATTTTAAGGCTGTATCCGACATTGAGGAGTGTTATGGCCGTCCCTCGTCCGAGGTGGTGATAGTCTCCACAGGTCCAGGTGGTGTTTCGACCATAGCTCGACCTTGACGAGATATTTATCTATCCTTCCACCCTTCATGCTGTTGTCCACTTGCTTCCCAGCCCTACAACAGGCCACTATACCTCTTCCCTACAACCGTCGGCTGCTGTCCTCCCTCTAATCCGTTATAAGCCTTCTCCTAGCAAGGCCGCAGCTCCCCATATTCCATCCGAACACTCGACCGCCCTTTCTAAAAAACCCAATCTTGTTATCCACTGTTGACCTCATTTTGAGGTCATTACTCTTTTCCTTAGGATCCTAGGATCTAGCTCTAGGAATTCCTATTGACTTTTATAGAAAATTAGAACTTGGACCCGCCCTTTTTAGAAATTTCAGCTAGTTTCTGTTTCTCTTGTGATGTCTCGCATTGATGATCTCAAAACCATCGACATATGGTCGAGTGGTTAAGGACTATCATGTGGAGACTCAGAGAAAAGTTCTCAAGAGGATTTCAAGCCTTAGGAAAATCTCTTAAGGACTTTATTATCACACACACACACACACACAAAATACACAAAATTCACTAAATTGCACAAGATCAGACTAGAATTGAGCTTAAAGGATGAGTGAAAATGCGAACTTCTTCGGACGACCTCTGACGACAAAATATACTGCGCCAACGCGTCCATAATACCAATTTTAGCGAGAAAAGACATTGTTATAATTTCACACACAAGAAAATTGCACGCAAATCAATAAATTTGTCAAAACGATCTGCGACGACGAAACGGACCTCGCCAATGCGTCCGAAACGTCAGAATTACCTAAAAATGATATTCATTTTGTTATGATTTGATGCACGAATAAAAATGTACGAAGCAAATTTTATTTTTGAAATATTAAATATTTTATATTAATATAACAATATTTATAAGCCCACTTAATCCCTTCTTTCCAGTCACGGTATGTTCGAAGTCTGCTCGCCCCCTCGTGCCCTAGCTCCCACGATTGGCCACACCCGAGGCCACGCGAAGCCCTAGCTCCCGTGTCTCCTCTGCCATTCGCGAACAGGCTCACCCTCGTCTACACGAGATGACTCTCCCTCCTCTTCTCTCACTCGCGGCTCGCCTTCTCGATCCCTGCTCGACCGAGCGGCTCTGCAATGGCGAAACTCCACTTGGCCGACCCTTCCTTTCCCCTAGGCTTACTTCTCTTTCTCCCTAAACGCTTCTCTTCCTCTCCCACCACCCTATTCAGACACCATTAGGGCTGGTAGGTGGCTGCACCTCTCTTTTGCCTATAAAATCTCACCTTGGGGAGGTCTTTAAAGGTGGCCAAAAATTTGAAAAAAAGGTGGGGGTGTTGCCAAAATTTTGTTCAATTCGACACTCGTGCTGGCTGCTCGGCATTTTTGCTTGGGGGCTTGGTATTCTTGCTGATTTGCTGGGCATTTTTGTTAGGTTGCTCGATACTCTTGCTAGACTGCGTGTTATATGAAGTGAAGTGCAGTGACGACAGTCATTTGTCTCTTCTAACCTTTTTGCCATCTCAGCCATTTGTTCATCTCGTACTTGAATTTCCCTTCGCAATTCATCATAAGCGTTCTCCTCTGCAGGCTGTGGAGCATTGCGTGATGATGAAGAGGTTCGGGTTTCAACGACGAGAATGTCTGCATATCCCTGTTCCACACCATCCATCAAACTAAAGTCTTCACTTTCATGATTCTTTTGTTGCTCCTTTGAGAGCTCTGCAATGTCAAGTCTAAGCTTTCCAATGTAACTTCAATTGAATTTCCCTTAATAACTTTAAGGTCGACCGGTGGCCCCTGGTAGACTTCTGTATTTGTGTCAGATTCTGATGTAATAACTTTCATTTTGGACTTGAAATTTTCCTCGGGGTGAGAGCTTATTGCACTTGCTAGTGGTATCTGACTAGCGTCCTTAGGTCTCCAAACATTCCCTTGAGGCACTGATGACCGGAGATGTCTCGTTGATGACATCATTATTGCGAAAGGAAGTAGGTCCCCTTGTGCGCGGATCAGATACAACAGTAGGCAATCTCTTACGGGCAATGATTTTGATCCTAATCGTAGTTTAGCTGACTCTTGCTTTGTGGCGGTGATATTGGTGGGTTTAGCAGTAGCAACATTGGTTATTACTCGATCTCCTAGCCGGAGTTTGGCGGAAATACGTGGTGGTGGTACTTTTTTAGGCTTCTTAGTGGGCCTATGAATTTGCCGAGTGAATTCACATTCTTCCAATATTCTGTTTTTCATTTGAGAGGAAACAACAAAACCCATTATTCTTAAGATTTCAGCTACTGAGCAGTTGTCCTTTCGTGTCATTCTTTCAAAAACATAACAAATCTGGGTAAGTGTCTTGGATTTCTTTCTCTTTTCATTTTGATGGCAAGGCAGTGACGGTAATTTGACGGCTAATTTGACAACAATTTTACGAATACTTTCTTCTCCGTTAGTGGCAGACAGAGGATGAAACCTGCTCCCCTCGAGGTGAGGTGAGGTCTCCATCAACTCAGTTTCCAGTAGAGAAGTTGTCTTTGTTGAGGCTAGCTTGGCTGTTTGTGCTTTTTGAGCCCTCAATTCCCTCCTCCTGCAGATCCTTCTCTGGGAATGCGTCAGCAGCGTAGACTTAGAGGAAGAGCCAATTTCAAATGCTGGGTATGAAGGAGCAAGAACATTCATCAAAGCATTTTCGTACAGAATTTCCTTTCTTTTTACTAACGGAACAACTGGTGATGCGAGGGTGGAACTGATCTTCACCTTCTTGAGGAAAGGGGAACCATGATCACCATTTAAGTGAATCTGGAGGACGATTTCTGAACATCTAAAGCAACCATTTTCGTTATCACATGAGGTGCTTTTCCAAGTAATACTTCGAATCCCTCGAATCCGGACCCAAACCGAATAGTAGAAGTAATGTGACGGGCATCCTTATCGGTAGACATGTTGAACAGGAAAGTTAAACTTGGCGATGACATTGTTTCTGTCAATTGTAGATTTCCGAGTGTCAATAACGTTCAAGACCTTGCAATTTCAACATAGAAGCTGAAATTAGCACAATTGTCTAATGAACTGGGCATTTCTTTGAAGTTTTTTATTTTAATTTTAATTTATTTTTTATGTTGTTGTCTTTTGTCAAAAAAATTTCTTCTTTTTTATTTCTTTAAAAAAAAAATGCTCTTTTTGATATTGGGTTTTAAAATTTCAACACTGCCGAGGAAAGTTAAAAAGGAATTTGACATGACTTGTAAAAAAGACAAGCAAATTTCAAAAGAGAAATAAAACGATTATGAGGCATAGGAGCGAACCCAAAATAGGAAATGTTCCATTCCACATTGGACTCATTCCGACCTTAACACACCACAACTATTGGGGGTCCACCCCACTAAACCCTATGGTTTCCTGAACCTCTTCCACTTAAGGATGGTTAAGCAGATAGTCCTGAAATCCAAGAGGAGTTGACTATACCGACTCAAGGAAGAAATGAGCACAGTAAGGCCCATGAGGGACATGAACATACCACCGATATATGAAGACAAAACGACTTGATCAAAGATATAGAGAGGAACTAGTACCCAACGAAATCGCCATAATTTGTCGGCCGTTTTTATTTTCTGGTTTGGAAAATGAGATTATTTTGTAGATATGAAAATAATTTAAATATAAATATGTGATTTTGATTTTTTTAAAGTAATATATATATTTTTTAAATTTTGAAAAGAAATGAGACCAAACGGGTTTCACACTTTGAATAGTTTGGATGACTGAGCACAATACCACAAGTGATACACTTATCCCGAAGAATAAACATATCACTTGTAGTAGGCTCAATCACTTAAACTAACGGATTTGTGACATCCGTTTCCTCAACGAAATATTGTTATATGAGACCAACAAGTTCTCCTATCTAATATAAACTACTATAAAAATTCGATAGAGTTTATTTTACCTGAGTTTCAAGTTCTCTATAGAGACAATTCTCTATAGTTAATTACATCTTAATTGACCGGGGTCACTTAAGAAAATTCTCGATTAAGATCAATGATTTTGTCTTTATGATTTCAAAGTTTAAGTTTCCACGATTGGACATGAGAAAATCAAATTGGAGTGGCTCAAACATGAACACTTATTTTAAGGAATCCAAAGGACTAAAGAGTAGGGGATATCACAGATCCAAGAAAAACACTGGTGATTTCTCAACTATCATATTGTTTGGCTTTATATCTTTGAAATGATGTTATTTTATTTTTAATCCTGCAATTTATTTAGAATTTAGGACTTATATTCGCACGATATCTGATCGTGCAAATAGCCTAAATATATAAGAGGATTTACACTATACCGTACAATAACCTCAGAATTCTAAAGTGCTAGGACTTATAATTGTACAACAAAGTTATGCAAAAGCCTAAAAGTGGTATGTGAGGGTTTACGCTGCGTTAGGCAAACCACCTCGAAATCCTATGGGTTGTTATTTAAACTAAGAAAAGTGATTAGTGATATGAATGTGTTTTGACGTTGTTCTTCTGAAAGTCCTCGTCGTGTTTCCCATGGTGTTCGCTCCAAGCTCCTCGTCGTAGCACCTTCGGGTTTGATATTAGTTTTAAAGAGTACATGCAATCATTTAGTTTTCCTATACTTAGGTATAGTGTGTAACAAAACAATAAAACATGCAACATAAAAGAAAATGAGCAGTAGAAAATACAGTAAAGAAGAACAACAGTATAACATGCTGTGAAGTAAAATGTTGTAATGTAAATCAACCTATATATCTGGGAGGCTTGCTGTTTCTTTAAGCAAGCTAATGTTGCACTGTATGAACAAAAGAAACATTGCCTGAAAAACTCAAGAAAATCGACAAATGATCAACGACGGAAAACTCGAGAAAATCGATAAATAAAAATTTCAAGAAAATCATCAAAATCACGGGAAGATCCCGGAAAATGGGCCACGAGTGCTTTCCCCATAAGTTCCAATAAAACATTCAAAAAATCCGAAAAGAGGGACCGCAGGAACTCGGGTCGGGGCTAGACTCAAATAATATATATTTGTACTCGAGGGACGTCGAAGACTACTATCGGTCAACCGAATGTATAGAACCCGCCACTCAACTAGAAGGGTGTCCTACTAAATTTAACTTAGGAGGGTACTCCTTAGCCCAGTATCGGTAATCAACAAGTGGACAACAACCCAGTATCGGTAATCAACAAGTGGACAACCAAGTTGTAACACATTTAAAATTTATATTTTAGCATGCACATGAATTTTACGCATACAAAAAGGGAGTTGTATTAATTTTGTAGTAAAAATATTGTATCTGTTCTTATCAATTTGTTTTATAAATTTTGAAAAAAGTATAGTTTTCCACAAATTGATCACGTCGTCGGGCATATGACCGCCAACAACCTAAGAAGGTATGGGTCCCCCACTAGTCTTGTGTCGGTGAATGATATTGTCTTCCTACAGTTTATCAGATCCCAGGATTGGGTCGTGATATCGTAGGATGGAATATCATTCTGCTCTACCACATGCGTGCCTTTGTCATTATCGCCCTAAAACCCAAAACAAAACCGATATATGAACACTTATGTGTCGGACATAAGCACAAAATCCGAACCGAGAAGCAAGGAAAAAAAATAATAAAAATGAGGATGAGAGAGGAGGAACTGATCCACCCAAAAGATCGAAAGGATAAAGGGTGAACCCAAAAGACACCCAAAAGATCGAAAGGATAAAGGGTGAAGCAACTCTCAAAACTGTGACGAAAGACCTGAAAAAGAGAGCCCAAGATCCTTGAATCAGTCCTAATGTGACAATTGGTGCCCCGACTCCACCACCTATATGTACTCACACACCCAAGCGCAAACCCAAGTGCGGCATTTATGTTATCCAAAACGTTATCCAAACTTTAATATCAAACCTCCAAAGAACTCTTTTATGAATAACAATCTTATAAGCTTTCAAACCCATCATGAATCTGTTTCATATCAACTTTATGATTTTCCAAAATGAAGTTTCAAGAGCCTTTTATATGTCACAAAATAAGAGAGACTAGTCAATAGAGGGGGCAACCTTCTAAATTTCCAAAGATCATGCCAATATTAAAACCATTCAATTCCAACTCCAACCAAAAGCTTTCCATGTTATATAAGCACGAAATCATCCAAATAAAACCATATAAGTGCTGACGGCCTGGGGCAGCAGAGAGAGGTAGCCACCATTGCCAAATTACCACATAAAGAAGTCACAAGGTAAGGCTCACGGCCAGGGGCAGCAAGAAGAAGACCATCAGCCCAACTTATCACCTAAAGAAATTACAAGACATGGTACACAACCAAGGCAGCAAGAGGAAGGCCACCACCATTTAAACTCACGGGTAGGGATAGCAAAAAGGACAACCCGCACTTAAAGCTCTCGGGTAAGGGCAGCAAAATGACAGCCAACACTTCAAGCACACGGGTAAGGGCAGCAATTACATGGAGCCAAAACCAATCCCCAAACCAATTTTTTGAATCATTAGAATAGGCTTCCACATGTATTCGAATAGGGGCAGCCAAGGAGAACTAAAACCGAGCCCAACAAAAGGGCAAAAACATAGCCACATGTTAACCAAAACGAGCCTAACAGAGGGGGCCAAATATAGAACAAAATTCTGAGTAAAACCCAACCCAAAAAAAGAACCGAACCAAGCCAAATTCCAGGTGAAACCGAGCTTGTTCTCAGGTAAAAACAAACCCAATCATAAGAGTTAAATCGAACCCAGCAAAAGCACCATTCCAAGCCAAATAGAGCAGAATTCCAGCATTACCGAGCCCACCAAATGGGTTAAAACAGAAAGAGAACATTCCATGGAAAATTTAGCTCAGTAAAAGAGCCAAATCGAGCCCAGCAAAGGGGCATACCAAGCCAAATCTCATGCAAAACTGGGCCAAATCTCAGGCCAAAACCAAGACTCCCAAAAAGGACAAAAAAAAAAAATCATGATAGGTAAACCGAGCCCGACAAGAGGGGCAAAAACAGAACAATATTCAAGCCAAAAATGCAACTCGAAAAGAGCTAAATCGAGCCCAAAAATGCAACTCGAACAGAGCTATAAAACTAAGATCTTATAAAGTCTTAAGCCTAAAAAATTTCTTGCACCCAGCATATGCTTCGAATAAGAACATGTAATAGAAAAAAAACAAATAAGTATAAATGAATTCCTAAAGTCAACATGTCTCAGCATTGAAACGAATTCCATCATTTGCTTGAACAAGAATAAAGAGTTTCAACATTTTATTTCTAGCATTTGTTCCAAATAGGCAAATATCATCAAAGAGCAACAACTAAAGCTTCCAAACTTTCATTTATCATGCATTTCGGATTTTTGCACATAAACCATTCAAAGATTTCAGATTTTGCAAATAAACAACCAATAGATTTCAGATTTTGCAAATAAACCATTCAAAGATTTCAGATTTTGCAAATAAACAACCAATAGATTTCAGATTTTGCAAATAAACCATTCAAAGATTTCAGATTTTGCAAATAAACAACCAATAGATTTCAGATTTTGCAAATACGCCACCCAAATGTTTCGGATTTTGCAAATACGCCACCCAAATATTTTAGATTTTGCAAATACGCCACCTAAATGTTTCAGATTTTGCAAATACGCCACCCAAATGTTTCAGATTTTGCAAATAGACCAAATGCTAGAAATATCGCATGGTAAGAATAAGATTGTTTGCAAAAAAAAAAAAAAACACTGTTGAATTGTCTACATATGGAGATGTTATGCCAACATTTTCCTTCTTTAGTTTTTGATTCGTGGAAAGGTTAGCAAGTCAGGTAAGAGCCTTCTTTGCTTTAGAATCAAGTAACATAAGATGCATTTTATAACACTTAAAAAAAAGACATTTTCTTCCTTCTCTGTATTGTTTCCTTTGGTATATAAAAAAAATGTAAATATGCATTTTTCCTTTTGCAGTCCCAAAATTCTTCAGGAACAACACAACTTTGATGGGATGGATCAATATTCATGCTACAAAACCATGCCTAGGATTTAATGGGATGAGAATAACACATTCATGTACATACACTTCCAAAATGTACATTCTTTGAGCCATCAAAGTGAAAGACATCCACGAGAAATAAATATTCAGGGGCAATAGCAAAACCACAATTAAAACGCTTATACCTTAGTCAAACACGCAGTCTGGCAAGAGTATCGAGCAACCTAACAAGAATGCCCAGCAAATCAGCAAGAATCCTGAGCAGCCAGCAAGAGTGTCGAACAGGACAAAATTTTGGCAGCACCTCTACCCCTTTTTCAAATTTTCGGCCACCTTTAAAGACCTCCCCAAGGTGAGGTTTTATAAGCAAAAGAGAGAGGAGCAGCCACCTACCAGCTCTAATGGTGGCCAAATAGGGTGGTGGGAGAGGAAGAGAAGCATCTAGGGAGAAAGAGAAGTAAGCCTAGGGGAAAGGAAGGGTCGGCCAGGAGTTTTGTCGTTGGAGAGCAGCTCGGTTGAGCAGGGATCGAGAGGGGGAGCCGCGAGTGAGAGAAGAGGAGGGCGAGCCATCTCGTGTAGGCAAGGGTGAGCCTGTTCGCGAATGGCAGAGGAGACGCGGGAGCTAGGGCTTCGTATGGCCTCGGGTGTGGCCGATCGCGAGAGCTGGGGCACGAGGGGTCGAGCAGACTTCGATCGAATCATGACCGGGAAGAAGGGATTAAGTGGGGTTATAAATATTATTATATTAATATAAAATATTTAATATTTCAAAAATAAAATTTGATTCGTACATTTTTATTTATGCGTCAAATCATAATAAAATGAATATCATGTTTATGTAATTCTGACGTTCCGGACACATTAGCGCGGTCAGTTTCGTAGTCGGAGATCATTTTGACGAATTTATCGATTTGAGTGCAATTTTCTCGTGTGCGGAATTATGGCAATATGAGTGACTTTTCTTGCTAAAATTGGTGTTCTAGACGTGTTGGCGTATTCTATTTTGTCGTCGGAGGTCGTCCGAAGAAGTTCGCATTTTCACCCATCCTTTAAGCTCAATTCTAATCCAATCTTGTGCAACTTAGTGAATTTTGTGTTTTTTGTGTGTGTGATAATAAAGTCCTGAAGAGGTTTTCCCAGGGCTTAAAATTCTATTTGAAACTTTTCTCTGAATCTCCACATGATAGTCCTTAACCACTCGACTATAGGACGATGATTTTGAGATCATCAATGTGAGACATCACAAGAGAAATAATAAGTGGCTAAAATTTCTAAAAAGGGCGGGTCCAAATTCTAGTTTTCTAAGATAGTCAATAGGAAAAGAGTAATGACCTCAAAATGAGGTCAACATCCACCTGCTCAGAATTCCTAACACTCAGCCGATCCACTTCCAGTAGTCTACCTTGCTTTCTAGGCGTTTCTCATCGCTGTCAGCGCTTCCCCACTTGTTCTCCATCCTCTGAAAGTGCTGACGAGCCTTCCCCGCTGCTGCCCCAGCTTCCCAACTTGCTACCTCACCTTCCAATCTACCTCTCAGCCGCTCAACAAACCTTCCCGCCACCTTAACCTGTTGCATCCCTCCTCTAGTTCACCTTCCAACCTTTGTCAGCCTCTTTGCCGCATTCACACTTATTGTCCCCAAGCCTCCAGATATGCTGGGCCAACCTCCAGCTCTTGGGATGCACCTTCGAGGTGTTGTCTTGTGTCTTTGTGTTTGTTTGTCGTTTATTTCACGTTTTGAAGAGTCATTATCAATTTTAAATTCAATAATAATATTTATGTTTATTTTGTGGTTTGCGTTTTTCTCCTCCAGTATCAGTTTGTCATCATTTTCTTTTAAGTAAAATATCTTTGTAAATATGTCGTCTCCCACGTTCGGCTCTGCTAGAGTTTCGACCCATGTCGAACCCTAGCAACCCTTATCGAAGATTATTTCTTCGACGTCGTCTCTTCCTCTCCGTCGTCGTCGGCTCGCGGCTTCGAACGTCTCTGTTTGAAGCCGACATATCGCATCTCGTCGTCTCTTTCGAAGCCGACAGATCGCATCCCATCGCCTCTATTCGAAGCCGACAGATCCCATCACGTCTTCCTCCTTCGTCTTCCTCCTCACTGAAGATGGGAAGGGGTTGCATGCTCGCTTCCTCCTTTGTCTTCCTTCTCAACTCAGCTTGACTGCACCGAGTTTTATTCTCTTCGGTTCTTGACCGTGTTCGCTCGTCATTCCTGCCCTCTGATCGACTTGACAGGGCTTTTAAGCTGTGATGGAATTTTCTTCTTCTTCAGTTGAACCTGACAAAGCCTCATTTGCCCACATGGTGAGTAATCCTCAGGTGGAGACGGCGGTTATCTTCCCCTCAAGTTATAAGGAATATCGTGATGGTACATGTGACTGTACATTTATTAAGAATGCAAGTAGAAAAAGTGGGAAAACATCACTCTTTTTCTTGGAGTTAGAAATTTCAACCCTAACTGACAAATTCAAGTTTGCTCTTATTGAAAAATTTCAGTGGGGGCACCCACCTATGGAAGTTATCAAGAAAAGTTTTGATGATCTCAAATTAGCAGGAAAGTGGAAAGTGGGGTTCATGGATGGGAGACATGTATTGATTCAATTAACCATGGCTAAAGACTACACTCGGATTTTCTCCAAAAAGTATCTCAACATTGCTGGTAAATCAATGAAGCTATTCAAATGATCTCCTGATTTTGACCCTAATCACGAAACTCCTACTGTACCGGTATGGTTTAGTCTACCAGGTCTCAAGCTGCACTTTTTTCATCATCATATTCTTTACTCTATTGGGGCCATAGGGCCATACTTGGGGACTGGGGACTCTATGAAGCTAGATCTATCGACTTTCAACCTAACCAGATCTTTTGTGGCCAGAATACTTGCGGAAAGAGATATTACTTTACATGATGTTACTGAAGTCTGGTTAGACACAACTCATAATAGATACTGGCAACAAATCGTCATGAAGCATAGACCGCCTTACTGATCTCATTGTAAGATGTTTGGGAATACTCTTGATAAATGCCATAAGTTTCATCCTAATTTGAAATCTAAAGATCAAGTGAATAAGGATGGATCTAATCCCACTACTATGAACATATTTGCTCCATCTGGAGAGAAAGCTACCACATGACAAGTTTTAGATATCGCTAAAGATCAGTCGCCTACCATCTCTGTTGAGAAGGTGCAAACCGATCCTTTACCCAACCTCGCATTTCCTGATGAAGAATATTATACTACAGGTATAAATCCAAAAGTGCTTATATCACTCATTGCTATTGAAAAAGACTCACTTACATGTCAAGACACACGAGAGTGCTTCTTTAATTCAATCAAAGATCAGTTTTTACAACAAGCGGTTACTTCTAATGTTCAACATTCTACACATGTCCGACACACTTTAGACCATTCCACTGATTAGGCGGCCAATCTTCGGATGAATAATGACAGTTCTATTCCAGGAGAAAGAAGAAGACTAAAGGCCGACTCGAGCTTGGAAACTTATTGGATGATACTTTGGTCACTACTGGCAATGACACTCATCTTACAAATTTATTAGCTTGAACCTTTCCTATAGGGGTAGAGACAAAGGAAAATTGGGTCGCTCTCTAGCTACCTGATACTACGTTTTTTGACATTTTTTGTTTTTTCTTTAAGTCTCATGTAATTTTCTGTATTTTCTCTTTTTTTGGAACCTTTTGTATGTAATGGTTATCTTGGGGGAAGGGTGCCATGCTTGGGCCCTTCCATACAATCTATATGTATCCTTATTTCCATTTTAATATATTAACCTTTGGGCTTTCTCAAATATATATATATATATATATATATTAAAGAATTATCTTATATAAATCAATGATTATTATGTTCAAATGCGTAGTCATTCACTTGCATGTAAAATGTAATTATACAACTATAAAAGACTCATCAATCATTCCTTATTTTCTTTTTAGATCTTTATGTGTGTATATGGTTGGTCTCTTGTGCCGCCTTCTCAGAATGGTAGGCACCGATCATATAGAAATGTAATGATTTCTCACAGAAGTTGTCACTTTGTGAATTTGTTTGTTCGACTGGCCAATATTCAAAAATATATTACAAATAATGCTATAATGGCAACACACATGCATTATATAAATTTATGTTATACTAACAATTCCCTAATAATGACTCATTATGCTGATAAAAGCTTATTACATATTAATATAGGTCTTGATTTATCTAAGCTTTAGGTATTTCTCCGAAATTAAGATAGTGTACATTAAGTTTCTAGGAAATTTTGTGACATGTAAAATGGAAAAATTATTTATCAAACATATTAATGTGATCACATGAAACATTATGAATAAATAAAGTATATTCTACCATTTATTATTAATGATTAAATCATACAAACTAGCTGCTCTTAAATAATACACCTATAACAAGAAATGGAATATTTATCCCTTAAGTAGCAAATAATACACATAAATAACTTAATGGAATATTTATCTCTTTAGTAGCAAATAATACACATAAATAACTTAATGCTTTCTAAATAGATTATCTTTCTATAATCATTATTAATTTATTAAAAAAATAGCTTCTCTTATGCTAATAAGATGAGTTTCACCACAGAAACTATTATTAAACATAAGCCGAAATCTATATTGATATTCCTTTTAATTTTCTTAAAATATTTCAATGTTATAATTTGAACATCATATATAATAATTTAACATTAATCTCTCTTCAATGCAAACATTATAAAGTTAATAATATAGGGTTAATGGTCTGAAACCCTTTATGTCAAACCCTCACATCAAAATTGAGCTGAGCGATGTGTTTCCCTCTCAATTCCTTGTTGATCAAACTTGCAAATCATTATTTACTACAAAGTAGAGGTGTCATTAAATGATCTCACTCTACAATTTGATCTGAATTTGACTTGGAAAATTTGGGGTTGAGTTGACCCAATTACTACTTATTGGGTTTGGATCTGAATAATAGACCTAATTATTATTTGTCTTATATTTGAGTTGACTTGAATAATTCAAATTAACCCAATTATTTTTTAGATTCGGGTTACATGGTTTAATCGGGTTAAACATGTTCTATTCAGATTTTTTGGGTTGTATTTATCTAAAAAATTGCATGATTCATATAGCCAGGGGATTAGACGAGTGGAGCTTTGTTGAGGCGAGTTTGGGTTGCATTAAGCTTTAGCCAATTATTTGACCCATATAATAAATGAGTTACGTTAGGGTTCAGGTCAAGTAAATTTGGGACGGTTCATCAAATCTGATTGCATTAAATTGAATTGGCACCCATATAAAACACATAGTAGAGATAAGATAAGGTAGAGATTTAGGGCTTAGTCTTTACCTTCAGATCAAAAAAGAACAAGAAAATAATTTATGCAAGGCCTTCACACACCGTTGGCTGCCTCTCTCTTGCTATTATGTCTGCTTTCCTCTCTCTTCCTTTCGATTTTTCATTCACACTCGATCTCTTTTTTCGACACCTATCTTGCCTCAACCTATGAAGGATTAAAAGAGATAATGATGCATCGGGTAAGGAATTCAGGCTGGTGAGAAATATTTAGTTTTTTGGCCACCTAGGAAGGGGCAATTTATTAAGCGTTATTACATACTTGAAGAAGTACCAATCCAAGCCTTCTGGGTTAAAGAGTAGAATATCTATCTCAACATGAACATGAGCCTCAATGGATGAGAAAAAGTCTAGCAATAGCAGTTCTCACTTGTATTTGTTGACAAAAATATTGAACTCACTCTAATTTTTGTGGTGAACTTGTAACCCAACCAAGGTTAATAGGGGCTCAACAAAAGAATGGGGACCATGCCAACATATACATTTGTAGACCATTTACATAATATGGCCGTCGAGAGAGGTCTAAAATAATCTATTTTCATGGCTAGTTAGATGAGCATGTGACATCGATCAAGATGATTAACATAGAGGTCTCCAAACTAGAAAGAAAAACTGAAATGTATTAATGATTTGCACATGATTGATCATATGCAACTTTACCAACGAAAGCGAAGGAACATGGGGCTAACAGATCATATATCTATGCCTTCGACAAATAGGAGCACGTTTAACCTAAGAGCTAGTGGCTGTCTTCTGCTTTACAGAATCTGAGCCTTGCTGAAAGATTAAAGAGAAGCTGACAAGTGGGATTTGCTACAAGGATTTCTTTCCTCTAACATCATTCGTGGACAATAACAAATGAGTAGATGAATTGCGAGGCTGAACACCTATGTCAGGAGAGATCTGACATGAAGGGCATTGATACTATCACCAATCATAACAACAGCAGTGGTTGGAGGATAAAAAGGAATGGGCGCAGATGAGGCATGTGACAAAACCTCAACATCAGTTTTGGGAAGCATCGAAAGAGCCAAGAAAAAAATCCATGGAAGTGGGTTGGATGAGAGGGGGGTTTTTGGCCATTTAAGGCTCTTACCATACATGAGAGAGCAAGGGATAGCGGGAATGGCGCTAGTGATAGCAAGCCCCCATGAGTAGCATCACATGAGGGCCATTGGCCCAAGAAAGGATGGGCACAATGTTCATGGAAGGAGGGATAAGGAAGTCATGAGTTCAGGGAGAAGTTCAAAGGATTGTGTGGAAGGCGACCAACATTGGATTGGAGCTCGGAAAGTCAAGCAAATTGCGAGTGGGATGAAAGTTGCATAGCTAGATTGGCCGATAAAGAAGTTGTAAGCATGTGGGATCGGCAGGTGTGGCATGCTCGTAGGATGCAATCACAAGAAGCAAGCGATGATGTATGTGGAACGAGAGAAATCACTTAGCCTTCATGAAATCATAATCACTCAATAGGGTGTTGAATGGGCGAACGGCTACTAGAGTTTGAATGCAGATACATTATATTTAGCTAATTTCAACATTACTAGGTTTAGATAGCATTTAAAATTTGTTGTAGTCTTTGCAATTTATATTATCAGATACATTATATTTAGTTTATTTCAACACTTCTCTGTTATAATGCTAGGACTCCTTTTAATAGTGATTCTTGGTACTGTATGGTTTTATTATTGATGATTGCAATGAATTAAAATTGTTTCCTCTCCAACCCTAGCCTCAGGCTTTCTTTCTTATTTCATCTCTTCTTGCTCTCCCTATTTCTTTCTTCTTTGTCATCTTCAGTACAATTGTTTATTATTTATTATGTTTTATTAATTTCCTTGTGGAATCTGGGGACTTCACAGCATTTGCTTTTCCTTTTTTCTTTTTTCCCCCTACCTTTCCATTGTTTTACATACACTTATTAAAATTTCGTGAAATAACCTATCATGTTGATCAAAATACGTTTGTCTGTTTGGGCAGGTCTTTACCAAATCTTGAACTTGTTGGTGGAAGCTCCTTGATGTCAATTTTAAGGTGGAGCTTCAAGACAAACATGGAGAAAACAATGAGCTCATATGATAATGGGCAGATTACTATGGTACAAATTTTCTTGTTTCTTTTTAGAAAGATTTACGTACATACCACTCAATTTCTATGTATTTACATATCTGACACCTAAACTTCAATTTTTATATGCATGACACCTTACCTATGCATGAAAAGGTGCATTTTACAATTTAAAAGTTAAAATGATGGTATATTAGACATGATAGGAAAGGTTTGGATGGTATAAATGTAAAAAGTAAACTTTAGGTATTAGATATGTAAATACGTAGGACTTGGGTGGTATGTATGTAAATTTTCTTCCTTTTAAGTTGATGCATGAGCCAAGCACAAATGGTAGAGTAGAAAATTAACTATATAGATAAAAAAAATAACCCGAAATTCTTTTATGTTCTTTTGGTGTAGTATCTGTTAATAGGAACCTTAGGGGAAGCTTCGGTTGCCAGCAAAGCTTGAGTTGGTTTTTATAAGGTTTTTCTCATTGTTAATCAATCTTTCTATAGAACAGTTCTTTAAATTAATGTCCTTTTGCTGCTCAGTAGAACAGATCTGCAACTTTTAACATCTTTATTGAGTAAATTTTTATTTTGAGGATATCCAGCGTACTCATGCAATCCGTGGTTCCTCGACAGGTATAATTCATGTTAAAATTCTATTCTTCTAGCGTGCTAGTTTTAAAAGCGGAAGATTTACTTACATGCCATTCAATTACTATATATTTATATTAACACCCAAACACCAATTTTTACATACCTACCATCTTTTTTTATGAATGAAAAGGTGTATATCAGAGTTTCACTTTTCAAAAATTCAAGTCGTGGTATTTTTGATGCGATATGAAAGATTCGGGTGGTATAAATGTAAAAAAGTAAAGTATAGAAATTGGCTGATAGGCTTGTAAATTCCCCTAAAAGGTAGTGTGAAATTTGCTCACAACCTGCAAATCAAAATTAATCCGGAAGGTTAAAAATTCATTGAGGATAATCAAAAGATGCTCTTGAGGATGATCAAAAGATGCTCTTGATTTCTATTTCTAAGATTCTGAATGTGACTCGTTTGTTTGTGGCTCTGATATGAGTAATCAAAATCTTAATCTGAATTGCAACAATTCCTCATGAACCAAACCTTGTTGCATGCTCACGGCCTGATAGTGTAGCATCCCAATTATTCAATTTAGGGAAAATTACATGCATATCTAACCTTGTTGCATGCTCACAATTCTTATGTATTTACATATCTAACACCTAAACTTTTATTATTACATTTGTAATACTTTGGTGACTTAAACCGTGGATATTTGAGAAGACCATGTGGAGGATTTGATTGGGACAACTTAGGACAGCTGCAGCTGTGTAGCTATTGAAGAAGTTGTTGTTCAAAATATTGAGGTGACTATTACAAATTTTTTTTTTTTAATGTCAGGCCACTGTCTTTTAGTAGCCAACGCAGTAGCCAGGTCTTGTGGGAAAACATAGCTTTGCCAAACAGGAAAAAACTGTTGTGTGGCACTCCACTGTCACCACACTGGCGCCCCAAACGCACCCTTAGTGTTGATGAACAAGTACTGGATGAAGACTTTTAATTTCTACTTCGGAGGTTAACTCTGGATCAGAGACCGAAGATTCGGCCCAGACAAAACTTTATCACGAACCATAAACTCAATGGCCCATAATTAACTTCAATTGTTCTATTTCATGTTCATATATATTTGTGATAATGGGAAATGATGTATATTTGTGGTAACGGGAAATGAACGTCTCACAACAGAAGGCACAGTTCTTGAGACCATTGATCCCAACCATCGCATATGGGAGAATCGAGATCATATATTTATGTCTTGGCTAGACAACTCATTGACCACTTAAGTAAGTGAAACTTTTCTGCTCTACAAACTAGCCAAAGAAATCTTGGAGGATGCAAGCAAAGCATGTTCCAACACTGAAAATATTGTAGAGTTGTTTGAAATCAAAACAAGCTTTATGACCTTCACTATTGAGTGCTAAGTGTCACACAATACTTCAACACTTCGATAAAGTAATGGGTACAATTGGATATGTTTAAAACACGCGTGAAAATGTCCATATGATGCTATGATATTTAAATCCATCATTGAGAAGAAAAGAACTGTCAAATTCTTAGTAGGACTAAGTCGGGATTTGGATGAGGTGAGTGGGAGGATCATAGGAACAAAGTCTCTTCCATCAACCCATGAGCCTTTGTTGAAGTTAGGAGAGAAGAGAGCAGAAAGAAGTTGATGTTGTTGAGGCTTATACTTGCTCAAAGTATAAGAAGCATTGTTCTCCATGTTTCAAGAAGATTGGGCATATCAAGGACAAATGTTGGAAACTTCATGGAAAGCCTGCAGTGGAAACCAGGGCAAGAAAGGAAAGATCAAGAGAAAAGGACTAATGCTGCTACCACATCCGAAGGGTTGGTTGAATCACTCACCAAGGAGCAGCTTGAAGTACTAAAAAAACTCTTTAGAGATAATTTAGAGTGGCACACCAACTTCATGAATTACCAAGGTAATATATCCTCCTATCTTGTTAGTAACGAGATATTTAGAATTTGGATCATAGATTCAGCAGTCTCTAATCATATGATCAAAGGCATTGATGTTCTAGTCAACTATCAAGAAGTTTCTACATCTAGATCGGTAATACTTGCAGATAGATTACACTCAAACATTGTTGGGAAAGATGTGGAGCGCTCTCATGTTTTTAATTTTTCCTCCGTTTTTATGTTTCACAGTTGACTGTCATTTGATTTTAATTAGTAAGCTTATTCATGATATGAACTGTATTACTAAATTTCTTGCAAAATATTTTGAATTTTAGGTGGTGGAGTTGGGGAAGCTGATTGACATACTAAAATGCATCAAGACTTATACTTGCTCAAGAAATGTTTCATTCTAAACACATAAAAATGATCACACCTCCATATTTACCTTAAAATTTTGAGCCTGTATAGTCCATGTTTATCAAAAATCTGGTCTTTGTAATAATATTGTCGCTCGGGTCATTCTAATTGCAATTATGTTATTAAGTTGTATCCTCATTTTTTAATCAATAAAAAACCCAGTTTTTATCAATATGAGATTTGTTAACTTGTCAAACACTCTAGAAATAATTATAACACTCTAGTCCATGTTTATCAATATGACCCTCACACCCTTTTGTCATTATCCACAATGATATTTGGGGACCTTCAAAATGAAAACCTTAATTAAGGTCGGATGGTTTCTCTTTTATTGACAATCTCACTAAAATCATTGGTTATTCCAAATGAAGGAGAAATTTGAAATAACTCAAATCTTCCAAACCTTCCATGACATAATTCAAACTCAATTCCAGTGCAAAATAAAGATCATCCAAAATTGATAATGCAAAAGAATATTTTAACTCCATTCTTGGGTCCTACGTTTCATAAAATGAATTCTTCCATGTGAGTGTTTCTGTTTGTTTTTCACTTTTTTTATTTTAAAAAGAGTCGCCAGCTTGTTAAAATCAAAGTGTAGATACTTCTTGTTTGTATATACTTCTTTTAAAATAAAAAAAAAAGAAAAATGAACGGAAACACTTACTACATAGACTGCCCATAACTAGAGAGTCAAGTCTATATACTTCTTTCGCGGATATTGGTTCAAGGTACCTCCGCCCAAACAAGCCCAATCTTGTTTGGGCGGACATATTTGACCTATCATTGTGAGGTTTATCGCACGTAGACTCTCCATGTTTTTTTTTTCTCTTGTTTGTCTCTTTGTCGTACGTCCCTTCTTATTCAATTCCTCTCCTCTTTGAATCATTAATATGATTCAGGATGGAGATTTATTCGAATAAGAGAAGTATACAACGATCGACAAGCTAGCGACTCCTTTTAAAATAAAAAAGAGAAAAACAAATGAAAATAATCCACTAGGATCTAAAAAGAACCGAGAGAAAAATAATTATTATAATACTGTAATATATTTTAACCTGGATATGTCCTCGCAGCGAAGTGGACATCATTCTTTACTAAAGTCGTCGTTCCAGACGCATCGACGCGGTTTGTTTCGTCGGTCGGGGTTGTTCAATTCACTTTTTATCAATTGAGCCAAAAAACGATAATTTAATGCATTTTAGTTTGCCCGCAAAACCGTGGCAAAATGAATGTCCTTCCCGGGTGAAATCGACATTCCGGACACGCTCGCGCACTCTGTTTTTTCATTCGGGGTCATCTCGATGATTCCGCTGACGTCCGGGTCAAGTTGAGTCATTTTTGCGCGCAGTGCAACGAATACCATTTGTTGACTCGATCGGGGTTGTCCGATTAACAGAACGTCGACCGGCCTTCGCTCAAGCGAATGCCAAAAACCTAGCAAAGCAACCCCGGCTACAAGCCCTTCAATACGTGTCGGTGGGTCTCGAACGAGAACGGAGGTCTCGAGTTACAGGTAACTCATTTGCACAGAGTGCGACCCTGACATGCTCAAGTGGACATCACACACATGCGACATAAAAAATGGATGCCAACAGTGAGTTTATGTATTGATATTAAACACCAAAATTGATTAGCTGAGAGAAAGAGTAAACATCTCTTTGAGGTATCTCCCTCAATTGCGATGTCCCATCAAGTTGCAAGACATTTTTGGGGGAAGCAGTTTTTACTTCAACATACCTTATCAATCGAATGCCTAGTCGGATACTTAACTTCAAAACACATCTTCTTATTTGGAAGGTTATCTATATTCATATCAGAGCTTTCTTTTCTACTATATCACTTAAAATCTTTGGGTGCACATCATTTGCTTCCTTACATTCCCAAAATCACACAAAACATGACCTTAAATCTATCGAAGACATTTTTCTTGGGCATGTTACCAACAAAAAAATATATAATTGTTACTCATGTTACGGGAAAATACTACACCTCCATGGTTGTCAATTTTTTTTAAAAATCAATCCCAATACTTCAAATCTAATGTTCAGGGGGAGAGTGTAAATAAACATCAAATTTGGGATGCACTTTATGACACATACATGGCCTAATCACCTACTCCACTTAGCCCTCCTATCCTTGTTGAGGATGCCCAACCAAGCTAACCAACCCAACCTGAAGTTCAGAATAAAGTATTTCATGTGTGCACCAGGAGAAATAAAAAACTTGAGCGGGTGGAAGACAACTTGTGAGGGAAAAACTACTCAAGTCAAAAAGCGAGTCCCTGTTCACCTGAAACTTCGAGTAAGGAGTTTTTTACTCATGAATTATCCCCTGCCTCTTCTGATATTTGTGATAAAAAAAAATTGTATTAGATACCAAATTTAGGGGTCTCTAGCTTTTTGGAAGCTATCCTCATCCAACAAAGCTTTTATTTCTAACTTTGATGGTATGTTGATTTCTAAATTCATTCATGATGCTCTTAAAAATCTCCAATTGAGTAAAACAGTTGAAGAAGAGATTCAAGCACTAAATCATAATAGTAAATGAATTTTTATCAAACTATCTCAAGATAAGAAGTCGGTTGGGTGCAAATGTGTATTCGACATCAAATAAAAACGTTGATGAGCATATTGAGAAATTCAAATCCAGGCTTTTTGCAAGAGGGTTTAGTGAAATCCTATGAGATCGACTATCAAGAGACATTCGTACCAATTGACAAACCTAACACTATTAGATTTTTCCTTTAAACAATAGTTGACAAGGAATGCATCAACTTGACGTAAAAAAAGACCGTTCTAAATGCGGATCTGAAAGAAGTATATATGAAGATATCACCATGATTTGAGAATGATTCCAACAAACATGTAGTATGTAAACTTAGGAAGCCTCTTAGGGAGTGTGTTTTTCAAGAGCAGTAAACAAGAAATGGGGATTGCATCAACTTGAACACTATTAGATTTTTTCTTTCAACAACAGTTGACAAGGAATGAGAATTGCATCAACTTGACATAAAAAGACCATTCAGAATGGGGATCTGGATGAAGTGTATATAGAGATTCCACCATGATTTGAGAATGATTCGGACAAACACTTAATATGTAAACTCAGGAAGCTTTTCAGGGAGTGTGTTTTTCAAGAGCAGTTAACGAGAAAAGGTGATTGCGTCAACTTGACATAAAAAAAGACTTTCCTGTACAAGGATTTGAGAATGCTTCCAACAAACTTTTAATATGCAAACTCATGAAGTCTTTCTATGGATTTAAGCAATCACTAAGAGTGTGGTTTGAAAGTTTGCTAAAACTATGAGATCTAATGGGTATTCTCAAAGTCAAGCTGATCATTCTCTATTTATACTCAGGTTGGTAAAATTGTTGTACTAATAGTATATATGGATGAAAGAGAGATTCTCAAAATTAAAGAAGTGCTTACCGCTGAGTTTGAAATCAAGGATCCAGGAACCGTGAGATATTTTCTAGGTATGGAGGTAGCAAGGCCCAAGAAAGAAAACATCATATCATAGAAGAAATATATCATAGATTTATTGAAGGAGACATGGATAATTGGATCTAAGCTTGTCGATACTCCAATGGATTCCAACTAGAAGTCAAAGAGAGGAGAAGAAAACTTCTCTATTGATAAGGTAAAATATTAAAGATTGGTAGGAAAACTCATCCACCTGTTGCATACTAGGTAAGATATTGCATAATATATCAGTGTTGCAAGCCAAAACATGAAAGACCGAAATGAAGAGCATCTGGAGTTGGTGTGCAGAGTTCTGAGGTTTCTCAAGTAGACTTCTCATTATGGATTAATTTTTTGAGAAAACCAGAAGCATAGAGGTGGAAGTTTACACTGATGCTAGTTGGGCTGGGGAATGCACCGACAAAAGGTCCATCACATGTTGCTCTTATGTTTAGAGAAATCTGGTGACATGGAGAAGTAAGAAACAAGCAGTTGTCTCTAGAAACAATGCATAATTAGAGTATAGGGCACTCGTCTTGGTAATTTCTAAAGGAATCTGGATTCAGAAATTGTTAAGGGAACTGAGATGTACTTCTAATGGGTTTATACAAATGTTTTGTGACAACCAAGCAGCTATCGGTATTGCCAAGAATATTATGCATCCTGACAGGACCAAGTTTAAGTTGATAGACACTTCATCTCTGAAACGGTTAATGAGGGGGGATTATACAGTTAAGCTACATCCTAATACACCAACAAGTTGCTTATGTCTTCACTAAAGCTCTTCCTTTGAGCGCCTTCTCAGAGATCAATATCAAGCTTGGCCTCTACAACATCTATGATCCAACTTACGGGGGAGTGTGGAAATCTGAGAAGATCTAGGGGAGGACTTGATGGAGGAAACTCAGAAATCCTTTGATTTGTTTATTCCCTTCTTATTTTATGTTATTTTATTTTTTATTTCAGAATAATTTTATTTCTTATTTATAGTTAGATATATTTGGTAAGTTTGTAAATCAGGAGGGATTGTTTTCCCTATATGTATGTATATATATATATATGTATGTACCTTACATGTGAATAATACAATCAAGGGATTTATTCCTTTTAAAACCCATTTTCTACATAAACCTTCACTTTTTATAAGTAAATAATGGTGGTATTTTTTTATTTGATCTTAAGGATTTGAGTGTTAAGTATGTGAATATGAAAGTTTAGGTGTTAGATATGTAAATGCATAAAAATTGTGGGGTACATATGTAAATGTCCCTTAAATTATCAAGAAAGGACTAGCCGAATCTGATTGTTATATAAGCGAGGAGCAGTTTCCAATTTACATAAGTAACACAATTCTTATTTATTTAACATATCTCACATCTTAACTTTCATATTTACATGCAGAACACTATGGTGCTTTAAACTTATGTATGTAAATGCCCTTTAATGAAATCGTCAGTGCAGCGTATGGACAGAAGAATTCCTTAAGAAAACATATCTTTGCTTCCTAGCAATTTTATTCCTGTTCTGCATTGATTCTTCAGCGTGTTTGATAGGATGGGGAAATGGCGTGAGGGGCACTTCTGCGCATTTTAATTTCTGTTATTTGGAGATGAAGAATTCTCATGGAGAACTTTCATATTGTGAAATTACAGGTGAATGGAAGCGAAGTTGCTTTTATCTCCCTCTTGGCCTGCGAAAATGACTTTAGGTATGAAATGTTTTAGAACTAAACAATGGGCCGAATATAAATTATTGGGACATTTACATACATTCCACACAATTCTTATATATTTACATATCTAACGCCTAAACTGTCATATTTAGAGCATACCATTTAAATCTTTAACATCGCATCAAAAATGCAATCATCACTGTCTTTTTGAAAGTTAAGTATACCTTTTCATACATAGGCTTAAGAGACTAAGGTGTAAATATCAAACTTTGGGTGTTGGATATTTAAATACGTTAAAATTGTGTGGTACGTATGTAATTTCCTCAAAGTTATTTCTGTAGCATAAAACTTGATATGTTTCTCTTCAGAATTCCAGAATCTCTGCCTTCCCTTCACGACAAAGTTCTAGCAGCAGCTGCCGATAATGCCATTGCTCTCTATGCTAATCAGAAAAACAAACAGGTGCACTCTGTGCTTTGGAATTAGGGGTGTAAACGAGTCAAGTTGAGCTCAAGCTCGAGCTTGATTAGTTGATCAATTTTGAGATTGAGTTTGAGATTGAGATTGAGATTGAGCTTGAGCTGGCTTGGTTGTTATGAAAGAGAGAAAATAATGTTAACTTGAGCTAGTATTATAATAAAATGACAGAAAATGAACAATTAGGAGATATATAATAAAAATTCACTTAATATAAAATATAAAAATAATTTCTTAGACATTTTTTAAAATTTAAAGATGAAGTCCTGAATTTTAATATACTTTGAGTATATTTTATATTAATAGTTTGGAAAATTTCAGACACACCACTCGATTCTTGTGTATTTAAATATTTAACACTACATGACACTTTACCTATGCATTAAAAGTGTTTTTCACTTTTTAAAAGTAAAAAATGGTGTTATTTTTTATGCAATATGAAAGATTTGATTTGTATAAATTTAAAAAGTAAAATTCTGGTGTTAGATATATAAATAAATAGGAATTGGGTGGTATGTATGTAAACTCGCTTAATATTTTTTTAAAACGAGCAAGCTCTCACATGCTAACAAGTGGAGCCATGGCTGGCTTGAGCTTGTAAGCTCTTCGAGTTTAGCTCTTGAGCTACCTATCATGGTGAACTCGAACCAACTCACAAGCCGGCGTGGCTCCGTTACATCTGCAACCTTCACTTGACTTTTGTTTTCATTTTTGCAAATGGATGATAGTCCCATTATGTTCTTATGTGGTTGGGTTTTTGTTTCTATTTCAGGATACATCTTCAAGGATTCTTAGTGGTTTGATCAAAGGACTAAAGGGGAGTAGAGCAGAGAGCAATTCAGATACTTCTGATTTTACTGTTAGATCCAGTTCGGATAAAGTAGAAGACTACTTTTTAAAAGATCCTTTCTTAGAGCCATCACCTAGTACAACAAACAACCACAAAGTTGAGCTAAGCATTGGTAAACTCTCCCATCTCTTTTTTCACTCCTTTGGTGAGCACGCACACACACTCACGAACACTCATACAGTTGAACTCAATACCGATGCATTCCCGCCCTTCAGTTTCGCTCCTGTTTCAGCCCGGATGGAGATTGTTTTGAACTTGGAAGGTTTTTCCTTTTAAATTCTTTGAATGTTAAAAGCTTGGCTCCCTCTACAATCTTGGGAAATTTACATACTTAGCACACAATTCTTATGGATTAACATATCTCATACCTAAACTTTCATTCTTACCTACATGGCACCTTAGTGCTTTAACCTATGCATGAAAAGGTACATTTCACTCGAACAAGTGATAATAGTGCTATTTTTTGGGATATTAAAGATTTGAGTACTATGTATGTAAATATGAAAGTTTAGCTGTGAGATATGTGAATACGTTAGATTTGTATATGTATGTAAATTCCCTTATAAATTGAAATGACATTTACATGCATACCACCTAATTCCTATGTATCTATTTATGTAGTGATTAAACTTTTTACATCCAGACCACCCAAATCTTTCCTATCACATCAAAAAATACCTTTGGCACGCACATGCGCGTGCACACTTACACTGTAGAGTTGAACTTATTATTCACACACTCTCGCCCTTCAATTTTGCTCTTTTGACGATTCATGCATATGCGCATATGTTTGACGCAAAATATAGATTGAATCATTAAAGTAGATAAACCTCTGGTTTTAGAATATTTCTTATTCTTTTTTTCAAAATGTAGATGACATTGAGATTGATGACAACCGACCCCAGGCATCGAGTTCATCTAATGTTTCGTGTTCTTCCGATGCAAAGAAACATAAGAGAAAAGGTGAATTGTCCACATCATATTTGAACTTGTTAAGCATTCGTTATTTGATGTCTACCTTGAATATTTCATGCTGCAGAAGAGAATAAGGAAAGAGAGAAGCTATTTGATGGTGCAACTAATGATGTGAAGCCCAGAGTAAGAACTCCTCAAGAAATCTTGACCCAATATAAGTTTGGCGGGGTAACTTCTTTATGCAAACTTTTATCCCTTTTTTGTTGGGAGATTTACATACATACCATGCAATTCATCTATATTTATATATCTAACACTTAAACTTTTATTTTTACATTTTTACTACCCAAATCTTTCATATCACTTCAAAAATAAAGTGAAATACAAATTTTCATGCATGGACAATGTGGCATGTATTTAAAATTTGAAGTTTAGGCATTCGATGTGTAAATACATTGGAATTAAGTGGTATGTTTGTAAATCTTACTTTTTTTATTGTGTTTATACTCTTAAAAAATCTCATGTTTGTTTTATCCCCAGGATGCTGCTGCTGCAGCAGCTCACGCAAAAGATAAACTGGTAGAAAGACAGGAAAAACTTGAGGTATCGCATACTACACTTGTTTATACTTGCTATTTGAGATTCATGTGCTATTTAATCATTTTATTTTCTTTGGTCCCTTATTTTAGACAAAATTTAGCTTAAATCTGGCCAATTAGAAATTTTGAGGAAATGCCATTGTTTTATAAAACACATTTCCAGGTTTCAAATCCTAAAATTCATAGGACTCAATTAGTAATTAGTCTGAAGAGTTTGGAATTAATGAATAACTAAATTAATAAATAAATAAATAATTATTAATTTAATTAAAATAATAAAAAATTAATTGAATTGAACTAATATAGCCAAACAGTTTCACATGATTTAATCGACTTTAACATGTCTTATCAAATAGTTTGTGAGATTCAACCCCAGAACTTACCAAACAGCCCCCAAGGATTTTTCATCTCACAAATCTTAAATCCTGCAACTAAATAATGAAACAGCTTATCAGCATTAAATAACTTTCATGTTTCCTATTCCAGTTAATACCTGTAGCCAAACAGCTCTATTGAGCTGTTTCTAGGATTTTAGGACTTATGATTGATTTATAGGGGCATTTAAATAGCACACAATTTTCAAGTATTTACATCTCACACCTAAGAGACATTATTGAGTCCGGACGGACACGATAAACTTTGGCGTGGGTTTTTTTTTTTTTTTTCCTTCCTCCTCCCCGGCGAAGATGAATGGCCTCCGTTGTCCGGATGCAGAGTTGTGTCTGAACTCCGGACGCTATAATTTTTCCACACCTAAAGTTCCATATTTGCAAATATCATTCAAATTTTTAGTTTTACATAAATAATAGCACTTTTATCATTTTTTTAAGTTCATAGGTTTAAACTCAATCAAAATGCTTTGTAAATATGATGTGTGAGATATGTATGTAAATATGAATTATAAGTACATGTGTGAGATATGGTAATGTCACTCTAGCCATTCGAATTAAGATGCCCCTTGAATTTCATGCGAAAACAAAGCATTGATATATCATAAAATCTCAATATTATACCAAAATTTAATGTGTTATTATTTTATCCCGGCATTACATGCATTTAATATTATGTCGCGGACATAATCTCTGTCCTACATAAAAAGAAATTTTGTGAACTCGGTCGGAAACTGATATGTTTGTGGGTTGTTTCATAATCACGGTTTGGGTCTTTTCACCATTCTTTAGGGATAATTACATACATAGTATCCGAAACATTGATATTTATAAATCAAGCACTAAGGTAATTTTATGAACTAGCCAACCGATGCATTTAGATGTGCCACACGATCAAATCATTGAGAACTTGATAAAATTTGAAAAATATGGGTTGGGGTTTTGTCATGAATTTTGATATTTGAGTGAGAATTTGAAAATATGGATGAAAGAGGCCGCATAATTTGTAAATAGCAATGTTTTGGCTGCTCTGTATGTAATTGCCTAATCTCGACATATAGCACGTAAATTTTAGCTTTTACATTTATTCACCCTTGCCTTTCATTTCATCTAAAAAATGTCACCATCCAAAAGTGAAATGCATCTTTTCATGCGTTGGTGAGGGTCAATATATGCAAAAAATAGAACTTTAGGCGTTAGATATGTAAATACATAGAAATTGAGGGCTATGTATGTAAATCTTTCTTTTTATTTATGTTGATCTTCTTTTTATTTTATTTTATTCCATGTATTAATAACAAAGTTCTCTTTCATGCAACCACAAATCCTCAATGAAGCCTCTATCTGTCTATGCAATTAAGTTACATTCTGCCCCTCTTCATCCCTCCGTATTGCAATAATATCATGGGCATTTACATACATACCACACAATTCTTATGTTTTTACATATCTAACACCTAAACTTTAAATATTTACATTCATAACACTCAAATTTTTAAAATCTCATCAAAATTATCACTTTTACAAACTTTTAATCTTTAAATGCATTTTCTTATGCAGAAGCTTATAGCTTCGAGGTGGTATAAATGTAAATATCAAACTTGGTGTTAGTTAGATGTCTAATTCATAAGAATTATGTTATTTTCCTCATAGGATATATATATATATATATATATATATATATATATATATATATGTTGCATTTTTTTTATTTAACACCCCTAAAAATTATTATTTTATCAGAGGTTAAAGAAAAATACTGAAGAATTGCAAAGTGGAGCTGAAAATTTTGCATCATTAGCCAACGAGCTTGTGAAAACGATGGAGAACAAGAAATGGTGGAAATTATGAGTTTAGGAATATATTTGAAAATGATTTTTTATAATGTTTTTATTATTATTATTATTATTATTATTATTTAATGTTAAAAAAGCTTGTCATGTGATTAATATGTACAAATTCCAGTGCTCAATTGCCTATAATTTTTATGGCTTTTGCAAATACTTTTTGTAATTTTTTTTTTTTTTGTTTTAATTTAGTGAAATTTAAATACATACCACCCCCATTCTTACATATTTACATATCGGACACCTATAACTTCAATTTTTACATGTACGACACTTGTCATTTATTTAGAAATTAAAATAATGATATTTTGATGTGATAGGAAAGATTTGGTTGGTACGAATGTAAAAGGAGTAAAGTTTAGATGTTAGATATGTAAAACCGGGAGAATTGAGTGGTTTGTATGTCAATACCCCTTTAATTTATCATTTTTTTTTTATCATTTTTTTTTTATCAATTTTTTCTACTGTCCATAGCAATTTGAGGTGTACGTTGACCAATGAAAGCATATATGTAATGATTTTAAATTTGATTTAATATAGTGTATATGAAGTATAGCATGAAAATGTTGATTTTGAGTGTTATAACGATCTTACTTGGTGTATATGCCATTTTATATATAGATTTGAATTTCTTATTTTTTTAAGTTAATTTTTTATTTTTTTTATACGGCAAAATGCATGGAGCCTTTGTACTCAAGGATTTGGACCCAAGTCTTCTTGGTTGTAAGATAAAGCTCCTAAACACTAGGCTAATGTGACTTTCATGTAGATAGAAGGGGGATATACAAGGGTTTCAATGATAGTAGGGATTGTGGATGAGGGTTTCGACACCAGGGCATTTAGGGGCAAATGCGTGTGCGGGCATCTTTGGGGCTTTTTGATGTTGTAGGGTTTGTTTGGGGTGGTGGTGCAATGACGGTGCAGGTGTTGGCACCGTAGTTTTGTTTATTTGGGTAAATTGTGTTCTGACAATTTTTTCAAAAGTTTCTGCTGAAATCTGTGTTTTCTCACAAGTCATGGTTATGTGTGGTGATAGCTTTCTACCTGCAATCAGATTTTTTTCAAAAAATAAAAAAATATAATCACAAATGTATTTTTTCTTACGTTAGATTATTTTTCAGCAGTTTTAAAATTATTTTTTAAGCTGAAACCAGTATAAATAAATATGTCATTTGCATAAGTAACACGCAATTCTTATTTGTTTACGTATCTCACACCTAAATTTTATATTTGCCTATATGCCACTCAAATTTTTAATAATATCACCTAAAAAATATCAATATGATCATTTTTTAAAAGTGAAATTTATATTCTCATATATAAGTTTAGAACACAAAAATATGATGTATGTTAATATGAAAGCTTAGGTGTGAGTTGGTAAATACAAGAATGATGTGGTAGGCATGTGATATTTCTAAGTCAGTCTCTAGCAAATGCATAAAATATGTGATTTTAGCACAATAAATTTGATGCACCCCTCATTGTGTTATCTTACAAACCATGTAATGTGTATGCTACTACAGCTTGTTTAATTAGCATGAAAGCTTAGTCTTTGGGCGTTGCGAGTAGAGGGCATTGGTTCTACCCTTAGAATTAAGGAATGTTCTTGTTCGTGGTCGTGCTAAATCATGGAAGGTTTATGCCAATTCGGCCATTGAATCTTAATAATCTAACTCAAAATTTCTTAACCTTTTGGCTTGTGAGTTGAGAGCGACTTCATGTTCATACTCGATCTTTCAAAACTTATTTAGATGGAGAGTCGAGTTGTTGTAGGCTTCTGGAATATGGATTCTATATCTAAACTTGATCTTATACTATTATTGAGCTTGAGATTTGCATGTTGATTGTTATCCTTAAGTTATTTGAATCAACAAAATAGCTCGACACGTAGGCTCTTGAGCTTGTAACTTTTCGATTAAGCCTTTTAGGCTTATTGATCGGCGACTCGATATTCAAACTCTAGTCCTTTATGAGTTTGTTGACAATAAAATAGATTAAATCTTAGGCTTTAGAGCTGAAATGAATTTCCATCACCACAAACAAACTTGGCTTGGGTTTAGGGTTTTGGGTTGGTAGTTGACTTTCATGATTTTTTATTGTCGAGAAATTGTTTTTGGGTTGATTCATATAATTTTTTTTCTTATTTTTGTTTGGGACAGCTGCAACTTATTAACAAACTATTAATAAGCAGCTGAAAAATTAATTTGTTGTTCAAAATATTGTGATGGTTATTACAATTTTTTTTTTTGGAAAAGTCAGACCGCGACTAGAAAACTGCCACCACACCTAGCCATGAACAGTGTGAAATCACTGATTTCAGCAGTTTGAAAACACAGCTTTTTGAATAAACTGCCAAAACATAATTTACCCTTACAAAAGAACCAACTTAATATTATTCTAACCAGTTTGGTTTATGGAGCTTATTGTGCTAATTGTAAACTACTTCAATGCTTGGACTTATATAGCTGCAACACAGCTAAAAAAATTGATTTGACTAAAAGTGTGTGTTGACCAAATGACTATCCCCTGGCTTTTGTGTTGGGCCAATTAATCATGCATATTTCTTTTTTGACAGTGTGACATCCGTGGACGGCATGAGATTTCCCAAATGGGCCATTTTTAAAATATATAAAAATTATATAT